>NC_048598.1:178418855-178509381 GCF_003668045.3 Cricetulus griseus | reverse complement strand
CACCTCATCTCCCTACCGAGGATTGTTGGATCCATTGCGCCCCCTACTGGTGGTGATCGCCCCTGCAGATTGGTTTGCCCTTGCTTACAGTGAAGTTGCACTGTTTCCCTTGAGTAATATATCTGCAACCTCAGAGCCCACAGAGCTCAGCTCCAGGGATAAACGGCTCTTGTTTAACAGGAGATGCTGACGCTTCTTTGAGAGATTGATTTAAGTTGGGCCTGTATGGTCATCAGTGTCCCTCTCAATGCCAGGCTTCTCTATGGTGGACTCAGTTCTACCAGTTCCCACAGGTAAAGAGACACCAGGAGAGAACTTGGTCTTTGCAACCTTCATCAGGCTACAACTGGGAGAGAAACCTGAACTCAGAGAAGCACAATGAATCTTGAGCTCAGATGTAATCCTCCATAGACCCAGGCATGGATTCCTGAGATGCTCTGATACAGGAGTCAAGAGAAAGATGAGCCAAACTGTAGTACTCGCAGACCAGTTAACAACTTGAGAAAAATATATTCACATGCGGAAGTAGGTAAAAGTCAAGTCAGTTTGAACTGGGACTCAATATATTGGTTAATAAAAGGTGGCATTTCAAGTTTCAGTAAGACTATTCACCACCCATGATTTTTGGCAGATAAAGGAGACACAGCATGGCAAGGAGAGTCCCCAAAGCCCATAAAGGAGCTGGAGACCACCCCTGTTCCTACTGTGAGGAGTCCAACAAGAGGACCAAGGTACACAGCTGTCACATATATGCAGAGAGCCTTGGTCATTTCCTTGCAGGCTCCCTGGTTGCCTGTACAGGCTCTGTGTTACCCTATGATACCAGGTTAGTTGATTCTGTGAGTTTTCAGGTTGTGTCTTTGACCCCTCTGGCTCCAACATTTCTTCCCCCCCTCTTGTGTTGGATGCTCAGTGGGTCTGCATCTGGTTCCATAAGTTAGTGGATGAAGCATCTCTGATGTCAGTTGGGCTAGGCACCAACATATAAGTACAGCAGAATTTTAATTCACCATACAGTTGCTTCCGGGGAGCAGAGCTGAACTGTAACAACTTCGGTGGGGAAGCCCTCTCCTGCCTGAGCAGAGCTGATACACCGGGGAAGCCTTCCCTGGAGAAGGGCTGTAAGCTGCTATGTTTACTATGACCTGTGCTGTTCCTTGGCTCCGGAGTATTCTGAGTCCCAAGTGCCAGAATACATGTCCCATCTGATCTGCCCAAACACCTATGATAGGAAAGGTGAGCATCTCCTCTCAGGAGCCTCTGCTCAGCTAACATCACCAAAACAGAATGTCTGATTGCACTCTTTGGAAGTTTGTTTTGTGTCTCTTGGAGATCGATGAGGAGAGATTAGAAGTTCCCAGTCAGTGTCTTCATAGTCATTCTTAATATATTAGAATCACAGTTATGCATATCCAGGGTTCTGGCGCGGCGCGCGCCGCCGGGTCGGACCCTGTGGCCGCGGCGTAGGTGCCGGGGCGCCGGGGGCCGGGGGATCGTGGACACCTCTGACGTCGCTCACGCGGGCCCGGAGCTGTTTCTGGTCTATAAGGAGTGTGTGTGACAGTGATGACCTGGCAGTCCTGCCTTCAGGATGTGACTGTCTCTGGTTCTTGGTTGCATTATGGTCAAGATTCTTGGTAATGGGCAGCAGCTCACTCCTGTCCATTACTGATTCCCACTGGGATCTGTTGAAAGGCTTTACCAGCTCATCAAGGTTGCAGGCTCCCATGGACCAGCTGCCTTTCCCAAAAGCTCAGCCACATGGAGGTTCCCTCCCTCTGCAATGCAATTACCTCCTCTCTATCTGCCATTATCTGGTGAACATTGATGAACTCTGAGGAGTTACCTTATCCAAGAGCAAGCAAGGCGCCTGACCCATGGCACAGATTCTGGCAGGAAGGCTCTCTTGCTGCTCATATGATAACTAAGACTTGTTCTAGTAGCCCTATGACAGGGTGGTGATACTTGATGCAAATTAGTGTTTGTCCCCATCATACAGTCTTTCTCCCAGAGTGCTGTTTCTGTCATACACACAGCCATCCTAACCGGAGTCAGCACTTCATAGCCCTTACCCTCCTTTTCAGTCAAAGTTCCCGAGAAGGAAACAGAGCTGCAGGGATCCCCACTCAGCCCATATTACAAGCACACAGGAAGGACACTGCCCCGACCACAGAGTTAGCCATTCCTTAGCTCCAGAGGAGCAGCTGAGCTCTGTAGTAAGTACACAGTGGTCAGAACTAGAATTATTAATTCAACACAGGGCAGAAGATGCCGTGATGAATGCAGTAATGGAAATGTTTTAATTAAATTCAATTCTTTCACCTCTTACCCTCATGTGTACAGCCCTCTAGAGGAGGAGAAGGGGTTGGACAATTCAAGGTGCTTAGTGTGACTGAGCCTGGCTCCCCTTCCACTTGGCTCCCTCAGAATTATTAAGACTATTCAGCTGAGGGTCGGCCGTAACTTCAGTATGAGGGAAAAGTCCACCTGAGGATCCTGAGCTTCCCCAGCAGCAATCCTGGTGACCACAGAGAATCACTCTTCCCTCATAGACACTTTCTGCATTTTCTTCAGGGAGGACTAGGTGACATTTTTTTTTAAGAATATTCGTCGAAGCAGAAGTCATAATTTTTAGAGGCGCTGATCAATTCCTGAGTTTATAATTATGAAAGGATCCCCAAGAAAACCAGCAGATGGAGAGGACACCCTAATAAAACAGGACAAAATAATCTATTATGTCTGAACCTAGGCTTTATGTGTGCTGAGCGCCCTCTGCTGGTCATGGGAACCCGGCAGGGAGATTTTTGTCTGGGCTCACACTGCAGACTCCTCACAGTGTTGCTTGCACAGTAATAAATGGCCGTGTCCTCAGTTCTCAGGTTGTTCATTTGCAGGTAGGCCATGCTTTGGGTATCATCTCTGGAGATGGTGAATCTGCCTTTCACCGAATCCGCATAATAGGTTGCATAATTATAACTTTTAGTCTCTATGTGAGCAACCCACTCCAGTCCCTTCCCTGGAGACTGGCGAATCCAGTAAATGAAATAGTTACTGAATGTGAATCCAGAGGCCGCACAGGAGAGTTTCAGTGACCCTGCAGGCTTCACCAATCCTCCACCAGACTCAACCAGCTGCACCTCACAGTGGACACCTGCAAACAGAGAGGATCCTGATGAAGAAACTGTCACAAAGTCTATTGCTTCTCTCACTCATGTCTCCTCACACACTCAGTATCCCGTGTTATCTACCTTTTAAAAGAGCAACAAAGAAAACCCAGTGCAGCCCCAATCCCATATTGATTGTCATGTTTTCAGTGCTGCTCACTGAGTGGAAAGACAGGGCTAGAGTCCTCTGCCTGACCTGAGGGGTGAGAGCAGGGCTGGTTTTATGAGCAGAGGGAGGCTGTATTTGCATATCTTCCTGATATATATTATTCTCTGATGTGTGAGAGCCTTAGAGGCATCAGGTAATGGTGCAAATTTCTGAGAGAAAATGAACCAGTGAGGACGATGATATCATTAAAATACTTTTCATGATTTGTTCATAAAAAGATTCAACATCCTTAACTTATTTTTTCTTTTTATACATGAACTCTTCACCGCTTATCTTACCAGATATTATACAGTAAGTTCATAGAAGTTTAAAAATTAAACATTACAATTTGAAAATTCAATGGGAACTAATGTAAAGATGGATGAATAGTGAAGTATACATTAAATTATAGCTTTGAAACTGGGCTGGAGACAGCATGGTGGGAAAGTTTAACATGCACAAGACACAATTTTTATCCTCATTATACTATACATGATATATATATTATATATACATATATATATATATATATATATGTGTGTGTGTGTGTGTGTGTGTGTGTGTGTGTGTGTTAAATAAACATTAACAGTACAGAGGGTATTCCTTGTGATATACTAAACACATCACAAAATGCTTTTACATATATGGCATATGTTTGTGTATGAGCTGTGTTAGTTAACATCCTTTGCATTTGTGCCATTAGTTTTCATCAAACTATATATGGGTTCCTTGTGTGTGATTACCACAGGAAGGAAAGGAGTCTGCTACCTGGTCTTCAGTGCCATGGATTTAATGTATTCCCATGTCTCCAATTTTCTGAGGATGCAGGACTTTCCTGGTGGTAGTGGGATCGATCTCAAGAGAAGGACCCTTGGAATAGTCACCCCTGGATTAGAAAGGGGAGTTGTGATGTAATTGTTTAAGTGATTAATTAATTACAGAAACAATGTTATGGCTAAGAGTTCTTATGGACTATGACTTTTCTGTTTCTGTGCCATTTGCAGGAAAGTGACTTCATTTAGAGCAACTAAATGAAGGGAGCTGCTGATTTGGAGTCATTTCTGCTTTGAGTCCTTTGGTGACCATTCATGTCTCTGACAGGTGTCACTCAGTCAGCCCGGTTCTGTGTGGATATCAAAGTGAATAAACTCCAGACAGAGGCGGGGACCTCCCTGCTGTTTCCCCTTTGCATCTGTCCACAGTCTCCATCACACAGCAAGTCTCCATGGCAACAAGAAAATTAAAATAACTCCCTGGGATCTACCATGGATTTAAGTTGGAAATCAACAACTACCGAAAAATAGAAAGCCTACAAACTCATGGTAACTAAACCACTTCCTCCTGACTGACTCCTGGGTCAAGGAAGAAATAGAGAAAGAAATGAGAGACGTCAAACATTCAATAACAATGAAGGCACAACACATCCAAACATTGGGACACTATGAAAGGAGTGATAAGAGGAAAGTTCATAGCACTACTTGCTGCATAAATAAATTAGACAATTCTCACACAACAGACTTTACTGACCGCCAAGCGTGTGAATGGGTCTGACTTAGGGTCTCTGCTTGTATGTGCCAGATGTGTTGGATGCATGGTGTTCTTGTGGGACACATGAAAGTGGGAGCAGGAACTTTGTGACCGTTTTCTGCATACTAAATTGTGTCATCAACATGGGATGTTGATGGCTATCATGGTTTGCAATGGCCAAGAGTGCATGCCTACTTAAGTGATATAGAGACAAATCCTGTTACAATTCACAAAATTCTGAGAGCTGTGAGAATATAAATAGATACTATTAGCTTAACTCCTGAATTGCAGAGAGACCTGTGCAGACCCTGTGGATATAATATCAATGTATAATCACTCAATTTAGAAATAGAATCCCAAGCAAATATAGTTCCTTTTCCTGATTAAATTGATTGACAGTTCTTCTCATCACTACCACTGTCAATGGAAATTCAAAAACTGCTAAATTAGATGAAATTGTAATGTTTCCTTTCGTGTACAAGCAGTTAATATTTGATTTTCCAGTAGGTTGCAAGTGTGTGTTCCTAGTGTTTTTTTTTTATTTTCTGTTTTGAATCCTGTTCCTTTTTGTCCAGTAGTTTACTTTTTATAGAGAGAAAGAAGTGTCATGGAGTTGAGGGGGAGCATCATGGGAAAATCAGAGATGAGTTAAGCATGGAAACGGATGAGAATCAATTGTATTAAATGATACATTTGTCAAAAATAAAAAGAAATAAATCTTAATAAACTAAGTGGTAAAATAAAATCTGTTCAACAATTAGCAGGTAATTGTTAGTGTTTGGAAACTGGAGATCTCACATTTCATCTGCAGCAGGTGTTCAGCTAATAGAATGTAAGAAGTGAGACCACAGAGGATATGGGGTCCCTCACTCCTCATCTCATGTCTGTGCTGTTGAGTCTTGGCTCCTTTGCGTCCCCTGCTGGTCCTGAGCTCCAATGCAGGTTGGTGTGTCATGACTTACTCTGAAGTTGAAGTGTCTCTCTTGAGCAATAACACACCCATGCTACTCCAGTGCTCACAGAGCTCAGATGAGGAGAAAAAGTATCCCTTCTTTTACTGTAGATAATAAATGTATGTGCCAGAGACTCATTTTCAGTGCCCCTGTGTTGTTATTATTCCCATTAATGCCATGGTCTTCCCTGGTGGCCATTGGGACTTCTCCACACTCCACACTGGTCTACAGAGTCACTACAAAGAATTACTGCATGACAAATAACTCTACCTAGGAGAAATGGTCAATGTATTTTTACTTGACTTTTAATATTTTGCAGGGAATCATGTAGTTGGTCCAGTCCAGTTGCCTTGAGAGGCACATTGCATAGGATTTCAGGGTAAAGTTGGTTGCTCCTGGGACACTGTGTGCTCTTCAGTTCATGGCAAGACAAGCCCCTCCCTCAGGCAGTAAATCATTCAGGCCACCTCTGTTTCTCTATCTTCCCTAGAATTCCATGAAACAACAGAAGACTGACAGGACAATTGGTCTTAGACATTAATATTTTATACCTATATAATTGCATCATCACTGTATCCTGGAAAGTACCACTGTAATATTCCTAGCACCTGCTTTCATAGTTTGTTTCTGATGATAGTATTTGAAGTCTGTTTCCCACAATAAACTTGTCACAGCTTCAGCCTTGCTGTACTTCCTCCACCTAGGTCTCATTAAAATTCAGTTATCACTCACCATAATCAAGAGATCCTGCCTAGGTGAGTAAGAACTGGTGCTTACAAGGTTTGTATCAACTGGACTCACATGGTTGTTGAAGAATTATTTGCCCTAAACAAAGCAGAAATGGATCATCTCACATTCAATAAATATTGCTCATGTATGTATGTATTTTCTTCAGAATACCTGGGAGATATTGAAAAGTTAATCCACAGAATCCTGGTGTCCAGAGTGTGCCTAAACTGCAGGTTCACTGTGGTGATCATATGTCACGGGCAGCATATGGCCTGACCTCACCCTGTTGTTAGGGAACAGACAGTGGATCCCTTAGTTTTCAACTTTACACCGTGATATTCAATGAGTTCTGTTTGTCTTGATGTCAGTAATCGCATATTCTTTTTAAATTTTATTTATTTATTATGTTTACAGTGTTCTATCTGCATGTTTTGTTTGTACACCAGAAAAGAGAACAAGATGCCATTACAAATGGTTGTGAGCCATCATGTGGTTGCTGGGAATTGAACTCATGACCTCTAAGAGCTGCTAGTGCTCTTAACCTCTGAGCCATCGCTCTAACCCCAGTAATCCCAATTCTATAGTCTGTTTGTTTACCAAAAATTCTTGACACACAGCTGAGGTCACTATAATAGAATCCAGAGGAGTCTCAGACCTGGAAAACTAGATCGTCTTTGCTTTTCCAGATATTTGAAACCTGTGATCCTTAACCGTGAGCCAACATCAACCATCACTTCTCCCTTTGATCTTCTGTAACTCACAGGTAAACACTCCAGCTTTCCTACCTTCAGTAGCCAGAGAGACATCTACCAGAGTGAGCAGATAAAGTTAACAGTACACACCAGGAAAAGCAGAAAACTGTGATGAGGAACTCTGTAGCCACTGAAGGGTTGACAGCCCCTGTGGATGACATCACCTGGCATGTGTACAAAGGTCACTCACATTTCCCACAAGACAAGAGTATAAGAAACTCCTGCAAGGGAACAATTACATGAGCTATTGGGTTTAAATTAATCTTTACAAGGATGCGAATTTCCAACGTGCACTGTGTGAAAATGTTAACTATTCTCCTTGTAGAGCATTAACACATTGGAAGCAGTAGACATCCTGTTTCCCATCTATGTGAGTTAATCACATCCATTCATTGAATTTCTCAATTCCACTCCTCATGATGGGAAATAAATACCAAGTTGTTCAGATTATTTAAGTATCCCTGTGATTTCTTAAAATTACAGACCTTTGTTGGAAAAACATGGAAAGCTTTATTTATGTTTATTTAATCTAATAGCAAGTGGCAAATGGATATCTTAGTTGCTGCATGTGGACACAATGATATACTTACTACAAAATAATCAAATAGTAATTGTCACAGAATAAGAGGTCACAGAGTGTCCCTGGGATATTTATTGAACACCAAGGGAAACAACATGTTCTTAAATGAAGCTGAAATAGCTTGTTTGTTTGGAAACTCATGGACACACTTATATGACATGAGGACATCCCAACTTTGTGTGGGAGTAACACGTTCACATGAGTATTTGTACCTCAGCCATGAACAGTTCACCTCAGGAGTTCCCTGCACTACACTACACTATGGCTAATACAGCGGCAGTGGTGTGTGTATCCAACAATCTGAGGCACATTCCTTAGACATAGCAACAATTGTTTCCTGTCAGTACTCTAGGAAGTTCTATGACAAGCAGCTGTATCTGAGGGTGGAAGGAATGGAGAATCAAACATAGAATTAATTTTTAATGGGAAAACTACTGCAATGTCAAGTTCATCTCACTTTTAAAAAAGATGCTCATGTTTATAAAATATGTTCCTAAGACCAGAGAGATGGCTCAGATGGCAAATGCTAGAAGCACAACCAAAACGAAAAGAAACATTACTGTGTACCCTGTCTTGAGAGACACAGTGAGGAACAAAAACAATGTGACTTTACAAAAACACAGCACTTCAGCCACAGAGAGAGAAAAGACCCTCCTGGGCTTCTCTTTGCTTAGAGAGTGAGAAGCAAATTCACGGGAAACCAAGTGTTTTACTTTCCCTTTTCTGAAATCTTAGAGTTCCTGGGCATGGTTAGATTTGAGCCCCCACTGCAGGCCCAGAGCTCCTCTGCAGGGAGGTTTTTGTCTGTGCTCATGCTGAAATCCTCTCACTGTGACTCTTGCACCGTAATATGTGGCTGTGTCCTCAGTGGTCACAGAGTTCAGCTGCAGGAAGAACTGGTTCTTGGCTGTGTCTCTGGTGATGGAGATGCGGCTCTTGAGGGATGGGTTGTAGTCGGTGCTACCAGCATAACCTATGTTCCCCATCCACTCCAGCTTCTTCCCTGGGAACTGCCTGATCCAGGTCCACCAGTAACCACTGGTGATGGAGTAATTTGGATTTTTATGTTTTCTTTTTTTCAGAACTCCACAGGCGTGTTTCTTGTGAGTTTCTTCTATAAATACTTTTCATTTGCCTATTTGTTTGCTCCCTAGAGTGAAAAAGAAATATTGTGGAGTTGAATGTCTGGTCCTTATATAAGCACAAGAAGATTGTCCTAATTTGAACCAGCTTAGTCAAGACAGTAAAGACAGTAGTTGATACTAGCCAGATCATCAATCACAAAAATATGTAAAAGTCATCCAAATTAGAAAGTTGAAATCTATTCATCATTCCAGAAGGCATGAATACAGATATAGATATAGATATAGATATAGATATAGATATAGATATAGATATAGATATAGATATAGATATAGATATAGATATAGATATATAGTCAAACTTAGAGAAGAAATAGACAATTAAACTAAGAGAGATGGTAGGATACACCATTAAATAAATCAAAAAAGAAAAATAAAGACATACAGACATACTCCATGCCTCCCCAAACTCTCACTTTCAAACTCCCAGCTTTCTCTTCCCTATTAGCTCTTACACACACACACACATTTATATGTAAATATAAAATACAACCTGCTCAGATTGTTCAATGATGCATATACATAATTTCAGGGTACCACTTTACATTGGAAGTTTGAAAATATCCACACAGCAGAAATATGATCATGAGGCCATATACACATAAACATTAAAGTCAGTCAGAAGAAGAGAAAAATCAATTAAATATCAAAGAATACTTGATAGACATTTTCCAAATAATGCTTCTGTATATCCAGATAGATGTAAAGAATTTGCAGTTTTTAATTATTATTCATTCATAGATTAAATGCACTGGGCATATCCATCAGGTATCTTAGTATAACTTGTCAGAAACAAGAGATAATAATGGCTGATACACACATAAAGCATTTCATTGGTTTGTCTGTAGATGAGTGTGGTGAGACTGGTGTGCACTCTTCACCAAACAAAACACAGCTTCACCATAAGTTCTCCCAGTCAACCAATAGGCTACATATAAGAGACAGGAACGTGTGTTTCATGAGAGGTCTACACCAACATCTGCATCTATTGCAGGGTCATTCCTACCTAGGAGTCAAGGTAAGAAAAGGACTTCACTATGAAGCTGAGAGTGGTTTGTGGGGTGGGGGAATTGAGGAGTTAATGGGATGATTGGCTGATCACTATCATCAAAATATGTCATAGATGCATAAAATGATTGAAGAAACAATAAATGATTCAGAAGAAATTATTCACAGTATTTGAGGAAAAGTCATTGACAAAGAAAGGATGGCAGAGAGAATCTGTGAGAATACTGTGATGTGGTCTTGAGATGAGGAAAACTCTGTCCTGTGTGTGAAAATGAATGGACCTGAGTGAGTTACAGCAAGTGAGATAATCCAGGAAAAGGAAGACAAACACTGCCTGACCTGAGACACATGGAGAATGAAAAGACAGAAAGACACAAAATAAATCAGAGGCATGGAGATTTGATCCACAGGCCATCTGCTGTCAACGTGTCTCATCATGCACTGGTGAAATCCTAAGCATGACTTTAAAACTTGGATCCAATTTCAAGGAATTCATGATAAGTGGAATATCTCTGAGTTAAATGACCCTGTAAAACCAGAATGCAAACACCTGACATTGGAAAGTTCTTGTGACCAAATAACTACTTAACTGACACTCCTCGATATGCCTAAGTTCAGTTTTGTTTTCAAATGCCTGGTTTCTGTTAAAGTAAACAGCTTCAGGAATATTCTCTCTTCAACATACTTTGGAGCCTGTGGTTAAGAACTGTTCAGTCAGGATTCGTTAACCTCCACCTCGTATTTACAGGTTTCATCTGACAGCCACAATAGCTTTTTTGTTGTAATTAAAATAATATTTAATTAAAACACAGCACCTGATTTGTGGTTTTTACAAGACTGAATAAAAACCCTACATAATTAAGTTGTTTACATCTTCCCTCCACTCTAGGAAAACAAATTACTATCCCCTGAAAAAACAGCCAAAAAAACTTTATAGTTAGGATTTAAACCTGATCATCCTATTTCAAAATTGCCGAGACTGTTTCTAGTGGGCTTCTGGAAATGCACCTTGACACCTGGCCTGAGGGAGGAAGGGGTAAGGCACATGTGGATGTTACGGTGAGAGCTGACAGGTGACCCAGACACCACACCACAGCTAGCACCTGGCACCACAGCTAGCGCTGTGAATAGCATTTCCAGCCTGGTGGCTCCATAATGAGTTCAATACTGAAAGCATTTCAAGCGGGGATTCACTTTTTAAAAGATGAGCTTTACAAAATGCTCCATCGCAAGCCTGGGCTGCCCAAAGCTGCCAGCCTACATGGATGTACTGAAGAGCTTTTCTGCAGGAACTGCACTTGGGGGGAAGCCCAGACATCGGACTGCTAAGGTAGACGGCCCAGGCCAGGTTGACCTCTTCAGGTTCCAGTGAGTAAGGGGGTCACAGGTGTGTTCCAGCACCTCTTCCTCCAAATATGCAAGCACCATGGCTTTGGGTAGCTTCTCTCTCTTATCTCTCTTTATTGGAGCAATGAGTGACCACAGGCTCTCCCCTGTGCCAGTGTCTTTAAGTGGGGACCCTGAGTCACAGCCATTGGAGGTGGCCGTGTCCTGTGAGGTAGAATTCAGTATTTCTAGCTTCCTGATTAAGTCTTGCCTGAACTGCTCTGCCTCTTGTACAAATTCATTGTTGATGTCTAATCTACTCATAATTGTACATGAATAGGACACAAGAACATAATTTCTGAATCCATCATATAGGTGTTTACACACATGCTTTTCTTATTTTTAAATTTAATTTAATCTAAATTTTCAGCTTCACACCTAATTTCTCACAGATTTTTTAACGACCTCCCTACATTCCCAGTTATAGGTGTTTCTTCTCACTTTTAAAAAACAGAAAGAAAAATCACCAATATAGAAAAATTCAAAGAAGTCCTGTTTTGTTCTCATAATACTCCTATGAAATGTGGTTGATGTAATCTCTGACTTTGTCCCAACAGTTGTCAATTGTGAGTGGCTTCATTGCTAAGAGTGGGACTTAGTGTCTACCACCAATGCTCCATGCTTGTATTTTGTCTGGCTTATGTGAATGGAGTCCTTAATTGGTCTAAACAGTAAAAACCTGGAGTCAGATATAAAAGAAAATGCAGAGAAATCAGAGAGAAGACGGAGCAAGTCAAAGCCACCTTTACCTCCTTAGATTCCCAGCAGATAGGAGAGCATTTTCCTTTTACTTCCAATTTATATCCCTTCCCCACCCAAATCTCACCTCCTCCCCCTGCCCAGTCATCTCACTTTCTGTCTGTCCTGTCAGTCCTCCAGACCTCTATGGTTAGCTAGTGGCAAGCTCCATCTTTTGATCTTCAGACAAGCTTTATTTGTCCAACCAAGAAATCACCACAAGCTGGAGATTCTCAATGTCTTGTTCACAGTCTCTGTGAGTTTACATGTGCATCTGTTATATTGTGTCCTAAAAAACTGATGCTGTCCATACCTTGTGGTTCTCACAATCATTCCAGCCACTCTTCTTCATAGGTTCCTGAGCACTGACAGGAGGCTTGTGACAAAGACATCCCATTTAGGAATAAGCATGCCAAAGGCTCTCTCTCTCTCTAGAGGTAGTCATGCTGTGGATTTTATTTTGCTCTTCTTAAACACAGCAGTGTGTGAAGCAGAACATTGTGGCAGCTGTCTGATCTCTGCTCAGAACTGCAGAGTCATTCCTGTCCCTGAGATATGATCTCATCATAAAATAGCACCTTCAGTTTTCTTTAAGTAGAGTCTTGTGGAGTTTTCTACTATACAATGTGGAAATCACATCTGGCATAAAACCACTTTTCATGGACAGGACTAGGTCTGTCCAACCTTCCAGACTCAGCCAATGGAATCTGTCATTTCTTGCTCTCCCTGACAGAACTGCCGCTCTCTCCTCCAACCTCCATGTTCCTTGTATGTTACTAAATTTCAATTCTGCATCCCTTTCAGTGACTGGGGTGGTGTTAGTTTGAATTACAAGGTCCCCCAGTGGCTCCTGTTTTGATACTTGGTCCTCATTTAGAGCAACTCTTTGGACAGTAATAGCAGGTGTTGTCTTGTTGGAGAATGTGAGTGCATGGAAAAAGGCTTTGAGGTTCTACAGTTACATGGTATTTTCAGTGTGTCACTCTGCTGCCTGCTTGAGGATCAAGTTGTTAGCCCTCAGCTGCTACTCCTGTCACTGTGCCTTTGGTTTGCATATCTTGGACACTAATGCTTGGAAACTGTAACAGCAATTAAATGATTTCTTTGTAAGCTGTATTTGTCATGGTATTTTGTCAAAGCAATAAAAAAAATAACTAAGACAGATATTCTTAACCTTTTGGACACTGTGGGGATCAACTCAGAGAACAAAGCTGGAATTTCGGTGGCTCTTAGAGAAATGAGCTGACTCTGTCACTACTCAGGTGTCACCCATACACCCAACATGATCACTGTTATATTTAGATAAAATGGCCAATTGTGTGAGATAGATTTTCTAGGTGATCAGATCTAGCTTCTCATGAACATTATCATGTGATGAGATACATATGTTCAATACTTTCCTGGTGATGTAATTCCACTTAGGGCTCTTGTGGAAGACAATAACTCATGCTTAACATGCCATTTCCACACAGACACAGACTTTACCAAAGGAATCAGTCTGTACAAATTCCATGATGAACAGAGAGAAAAGTCATAAAAACTAAATTAGCCACAAAAAAGAGGATGTCAGATGTGAACCTGATGTTTACAGTCAGCAGGGAGAGGAGGGAGGTTTGAGTCTTGGGAGTGATTGTGGTTCAGTATCTGGGTCCGCTTTCCTCTGGATTTTCCCTTTAATATAGAAGCAACTCTAATAAAGAAATGTGACACAGGATCTCACTGAAATTGAGAAAAAAAGACACCAGAACACCCATGAACTTCCTCCTGTGACATCAGTGATATACTGGAGATGTTTTTACCCTCATCGCTGTCACTTTGCATTTTGTTCATCGTAGACTCTGCCTCCAATTCTTAAATAACAACAGAAACACAGGAAATGTATCGAGGATAATAGTCACCCAATGCAAAAATATTGAGAGACTTTCTGGGAACGGTAAGATGAAAGGACCCTAAGCTGCAGATAAGAGTAGATAGTTATGTCTTTAAAATCTCCTGGGACGGATGTGTGTTCTGTGTGTGCTCTGCGCCCCCTGGTGGTCGTGAGCGGCCTCACAGTGAGGTTTTTGTCTGGGTTCATACTGAGATCACTCATTGTGTGTAGCACAGTAATAAGTGGCAGTGTCCTCAGACTTCACACTGTTCATTTGCAGATACAGAGTGTACTTGGCATTGTCTCTGGAGATGGTGAACCGGTCCTTCACTGATGGTGCATACTTTATGGTACTGCTATCATAGTAAATTATTCCAACCCACTCTAGCCCCTTCCCAGGAGCCTGGCGGAACCAGTGCATCCCGGAGCTACTGAAAGTGAATCCAGAGGCTGCACAGGAGAGTTTCAGAGACCCCCCAGGCTTCACCAAGCCACCCCCAGACTCCACCAGCTGCACTTCACACTGGACACCTGCAAACAAAAAAATCTCTGATCAAGAAATCATCACACATGTCCATTGTCCCTCAGATTAATGTCCAGTCACACAGTCAGCATCTACTGCTCCCCATAAATTACCTTTTAAAAGAGCAACAAGGAAAATGCAGCTCAGCCCCAACTCCATGCTGACCCCTGAGTGAAGTCTTGGGATCCACAGCTGAGCTCCTCTGTTTGAGCTGCTAAGTGAGGGCGGGGCTGCTTTTCATGAGCAGAGAGAGGGCCCATTTGCATGTCTTCCTGCTTTATAGCAAGCTCTGTAGTGGAGTCTGGAGATGGCAGGTTCTGAATTATTTGTTAGTGTGCTGGGTTTATAATGTTAATGATGGAAAATTGGCATAAATTTCATCATTTCCAGTTGTCATCTACTTCCTTATTAATCCTTGCAATCAGAAAACATGTTTTGATCTTCATTTCAACTCAGCTTTCCATGTTATAGTTAATAAATAGCAGTAACTTTGCTTTCTATTGCTCATTTAGTTAATGTTAGATGTACTGTGTGGGCCTCATCACTGAAGGACATAAAACTTCCCAAGTCTGCTCCAGTTATGAGTGTAGCAGCTTCCTCAGAATGAAAACTCCCTCTCTGTAGTGGGGTCACGAGAAGTGCCTGAATCCCAGTGCTCTGATAATCACATGCATAAGGCTTTTCAAGACAGTCTGTGAATTTCTTTTTGTGTGTGTGTGTGAATTTCTTGTCATCATCTGATTCAGTTTCCTTCGCTGCATGTTTACCTATTTGTTGCTAGAAATGGGGAGTGACTGAGAAGCTGAACTTCAAGTCAGGGCCCAATATTTGATTTCTGCATGTCAGCAGATGGCCCTGCCAGAGGAGCAACAGGTGGCCATTGAAGTTCAGTTGTCAGGCCACCAGGAGATGAAGCCCTGGAGGGTGAATCCCTGATAGGCAAAACCTGGAGTCCACAGACCCCAGAATGTCTTTGCTTCCACTGTGCCTTTCCCTGTTTGCTGCTGCCATCTTCTCTGGTATCTTACATGGTGTTTGGATGTAAGGAGATCCCCACTGCCTGTAATACAGTCTGACTATCTCAGGGAAATATCCAGTTCTAATGCATGTTTTTCCTTATGGGTTATTAGGATGATTTCTCTTAAGCTTTTCTATATAATTGATAATAAGATGATCAGTTTAATTGATACTTGATAATGAAATTAAATACATGCTAGTATCACTATAGCGAGGGCCTATGAGTTTCACCTCCAGAGATGCTTAGACTGTAGTTCAGGTTAATGATTAGGGAAAACAATTGAGTCCCCATGAGCCAGGCTGTCTCAGATTATTTCTATCCTAATGTTGAAAGATGCATTCACAGGTTGCATGTGAATCATAGATTAAACCAAGCCTGAAAATAATTTCAGGTTGGATTAGATGATTTGATAGTAGCTTTGAGATGAAATGTCCCAGAAAATAATCTGAAGTTCACAAGGACACTTAGATGAATTATAGATTCATTAGGTGAGGGTCACAAATACAAAGCAGCACAATTATTGTTAGCTGACATGCTTTTATGCTTAGGGTTGGTTGTCCATCAAATATAATGATTAATTCGTGTTGTGCCCTCAGTCTCCTAATATAAAAAAAACAATTAATGTGTGGGTATGCACCCTAAAGATTTAAAGTAGAGCTGACAGTTTTCATGTACAAAAGTTTAGATTTCTCATTCCTTTAATATTTCGTATAAGGATAATGTTACTTTTCAAGATAAAGAATAAAATGATCGGTCCTTTGTTTGTGGCCACAAAATGCAACCTGCCAGTAAAAGAACTGGGTGAGAAGAATATCTTGCTTGCTGACACATTTAATCTGTAACAAGTTATTTGGCTATGGATGCACACATGTTCTTGTGATGAGTTCTTTTTCACCTGTAATGTGTAAAACCTTTAATCACACATGGGATATGGAAAATATCCTGTTTTTTAAAACTTACATTTGTTGTAATTATTCACTTAAAATTGATTGTAACAACAATGTAATTTTTATATTGCTTGAAAGATTTTGGTGTGGTCTAAAAGCATAAGGGAAAAATAAGGATCAGATGAGGAAAACATCAACAGAGCAAGAAGGGACATTTCTGGAAAGAGAATAGAAGAGAGATTATAGGACACAGAGGAAAGAATACAGAAAGAGAATAATTAAGGAAACCGTCCAGAGAGTATGCTTGTCTTTCCAGCTAACCCCCCTCGGATAAAAAACGTCATAGACCCTGACTCCATGGATTCTCTTTGAGCTGTTTGCTGCTGGAGGCTGGGCCCCCCAGGCAGGGAAACGAGTCCTCCAAATGCCCTGCACAGCCTCCCAGAAAGATGGGCTCAATTCTATCACACTACCACTTGTCTTTAATTTCTCATTCTCATTCTCATTCAAGCTCTATCCCAGGCAGTTGTAAGTCCTAATTCTACCAGGGGTCCTTAAGTTAGGTTTCCTTTTCTAGAGTCTAAGGAAGTTAACATACAGAATCTACGTCTGTTTGATTTCTCAGTCAATATATTTAATTATGAAGAATGACACAGGCTTGCTTTGTGTGCAGCCTCCACTGTTTGAGTGTTGACTGACATGCTGACAGGACACTTGAACCTGTGGCTCTTATATCTGTTAATTTACTAATTCACATTTGAATGGGCTCCAGGGTCCAGAAATGTAGATGACCCAGCTGAGCTCTAGGATATCATGGGAGAACAGTGTTGGTCTCTGTGTTTAGCAACGAGTCAAGCAGACTAGAATACAGGTCAGCTCATAGATTTCTGCACATGATACAGACAAAGGAGGGACAGTGGTATTGGGAAGCTTTGGTTTAGAAAACACAGATCTGGGTAGATCTGAACCTGATGGACACAGCAGGAACAGAGGAGATGAGAGAGAAGATTCCAGACCAGCTAGATTTTATGGTCTAACAATCCTGGCTCTGCCTAAATCCTGGCTTTTTCTTAAACACACATTCTATGAGAATTGTAATCATGAAATCTGACCAAACCTCTGCCTAGAATGTGAAAATATTCAGGAGTGTCCACCAACTTCTTCACCATGTGATTTCATTGACAAAGGCGGGGTCCTTTATGTCCTCATCTCTATCAGTTTGCATTTAGTTCATGAGGGATTATGCCTCATATTTTTATACTAGTACAAAAATATAATGTTTTGAGATCATCATATCACTTCAGTACATACATGTAGAGAGAATTCTGGGGAAACTTGTTAGATTAAAAAAAATGGAGCCCATATACTAGAGAGGATCATGTCTGCATTATTTGCTGGGCTGAACCTGAGCTCTGTGTGTGCTGTGCGCCCCCTGGTGGCCGTGAGCGGCCTACAATGAGGTTTATGTCTGGGTTCACACTGAGATCCCCTCACAGTGTCTATAACACAAAGTGGCGGAGTCTTCAGGCTTCACACTGTTCATTTGCAGGTACAGAGTGTTCTTGGCATTGTCTCTGGAGATGGAGAATCGATCCTTCAAGGACGTTGCATACCTTGTGGTACTGCTATCTTGATTAATTTCTCCAAGCCCCTCCAGTCCCTTGCCGGTAGCCTGGCAGACACAGTCCATCCAGTAGTCACTGAAGGTGAATCCAGAGGCCACACAGGAGACTTTCAGGGACTTTCCCGGCTGCACTAGGCCACCCCCAGACTCCACAAGCTGCACCTCACACTGGACACCTGCAAACATAGAGACTCCTGTCAGTAACTGCGAAACAAGCTTGGTATTTACACCACTCTTGTACACAAACATACTCAGTTCTTATTCTTCTCCATAAATTACCTTTTAACAGAGTAACAAGGAAAACCCAAATCAGCCCCAAATCCATGGTGTGGGTGTTGTTCAGTGCTGATCACTGAATGTGAAGACCTGGGAATCCAGGACTGGGCTCCTTTGCCTGAGCTTCAGGGTCAGTGCTGGGCTGGTTTTCATGAGAAGAGAGAGGCCTTATTTGCATGTCTTCCTGATATATAATAAGTTCTGTTGTGGGAGCCTAGAAATGACATGTCCTAGTTTGTGTATTAGTGTGCTTGTGATAGTCTGGTAATAAAGATAATAGTTGGAAAGTTTTGTATCATATTAAGATAGTCTCCTTGGTAATCACAGGGTGTCATCCATTTCATTTATACTGGCAAACAAAAGAAAGATGCATTTTGGTGTTAGTTTCTCCCCAGTTCTCCATGTTCTGGATTATACAGGGTAATGGACATTGCTTTGCCATGTGCTCTGTAGCTCTTTTCTGTAAGCACTGTCCCTACTGTGTGAGCTTCAACCTTGATGGACATAGCACTCTCTGAGTCATATGTAGCCCTGAGTACTGCTGTCTGCTGAGGTTGGGAACCCTTTTTATTGTGACAGTGGTTAGTTTAGTAGAAAAGTTAATATAAATAAAGATAGGATGAAATGTTGCCCCTGATAAAACAAGGGCTTCAGAGGATAGAAAATAAGTACAATGAAATGTCACACAGTTAGAACATGTGAGTTTCTATTGCGGAATCTTACAGACTGTGGTTTAGGTTAATCATTAAGAGAAAGATCTGAGTCCCAGAAGTCCAACTAGCCCAAATTCTTTTAATCTTAGTGTTGGGAGATGTGCTTACAGGTTTAAAAGTGCATCCACACTGAAAGAAATCTTTTGGAATGACTTAAGGCTAGTTGAAGGTGTTTTTGCTAACAGCTTCAAGGTGAAAACCTTGGGAAATAACCTGAAGTTTAAAAAGGCACAGAGTGGAATGAAAGATCTCATTAAGGTCCAGGAAAAAATATACAGCAGCCAGTTATTGTTGGCTGACATGTCTTCCTTGCTAGGATTGGTTGGCGACAAGAGGCAATTATTAATTCCTTGTGCCGTTTTCTGCCCTTACCCTTACTGATATAATATATAGTATATATGCATATAAACATATCTGTTAATGAGTGGGGGTGCACCCTGAGGATTTAAAATAGAGATGTTTCTTCTTCATATATAAATTTTAGGTTTGTGATTCTTCTAAGATTTTTTGTAAGATTATCTTTAGAGATAAATAATAAAATTATTGGTCCTTTCTTTGTAACTGCAAAATGCAGCCTGGCAGTAAAACAATATCTTTCTTGCTTTGACATTGTTAATCTGTAACAAATTGCTTGGATATGAATGTATGCTTTCCTTGGGCAATTTGTTTTCCACCTGTAAAACCTAAAAGGTTAACCATGTAAGGAATATGGAAAACATGCTATTTTTTTTTACTTGTATTCATTGTAAGAATTCACTTAAAAAGTAGAATGTAATCACATAGTAATTTTTGTATTGCTGGAAAGATTCTACTGTGGTAGGTGTGATGTAAGGAAAGAATGAAGACAGGAAAAGGGAAACATCAGGAAATATGTAGAAGGAGATTTAGGAGCCAGACAAGAGGGATAGAGGGGACGGATCCAGATAGAAGTAAGAAAAGAAATGAAGAACTAAGCCAGAAGCTGACACAGAGACCTTCAGTGTGTGTGAGTGTGTGTGTCAGTGTGTAAGTGTGTGTGTGTGTCAGTGTGTGTGTCAGTGTGTGAGTGTATGTGAGTGTGTTGTGTGTGTGTGTCAGTGTGTGAGTATGTATGTGAGTGTATGTGAGTGTGTTGTGAGTGTGTGAATTTGTGAGTGTGTGAGTATGTGTGTGAGTGTGTCTGTGTGCATATGTGTGAGTGTGTGTATGTGTGTATGTGTGTGAATGTGTGTGCACATGTGTTAGTGTTTGAGAGTGTGTGTGAGTGTGTGAGTATTTGAGAGTGTGAGTGTTTGTGTGTGTGTGTGTGTGTGTGTGTGTGTTCATATGTGTGTGTCTGTGTTCCTTCCCTCCTTTACCAGCCCCAGAGATTTAAATGCTGTCCCCCTCACCAGCTCCAGATAATTCAGTTTTACTCCCTCCGATAGAAAACTCAGGTTCATCGGTAGTGAGCTGACATCGTAGATTTCCTGTCAAACCGTAAGATACTGGAGACTGGTCCTCAGGGAAGCGATACTGGGGTAGTAAACACACAGTGTGTGCAGACTGCTGTGGTGGATCTGGGCTAGGAGACATGATATGGCAGGGACTTGGTAGCTTCCAATAAAGCCTGGAGTATATCAAAGGCAGAGACACTGGTCTACAAAGGAGGGTTTGTAAGGAAGAAAGAGGAGGGGAAATGTGCCCCCTGTTGGTACAAAACTCCCTGCAGCGAGGTTTGTGTCTGGAGTCCCCACATTGTGGAGTCTCTTACACAGTAGTAAGTGGCTGTGTCCTCAGTTTTCAGGCTGTCATTTGCAAGTACAGCATGCTTTTAGAATTATCTCTGGAGATGGTGAACCGGCCCTTCACAGATGCACTGTACTGTGTTGTGTAACTACTCGCTTTGTTTCTACTCTCTGCAACCCACTCCAGCCCCTTCCCTGGAGGTTGGCGGAACCAGCTCATATAGTAATCACTGAAGGTGAACCCAGAGGCTGCACAGGAGAGTTTCAGGGAACCCCAGGACCTATGAAGCCTCCCCCAGACTCCACCAGCTGCACCTCACACTGGACACCTGCAATAGTAGAGAATTCGGGTCAGGAAAATGTTACACACATCCATTGTCCCTCTTACACACGCCCTCTTCTTACTCGGGCTCCCACACACTCAGCATCTCTTGTTCCCATAAACGACCTTTAAAAATAGATACGAGGAAGATGCAGCTCAACCACAACTCCATGGTGAGAGGTCTGTGTTCAGTGCTGATCCCTGAACGGGAGACAAGGGAAGTCAGGACTGGGCCCCTCTGCTAGAGCTACAGGCTCAGGTCTGAGCTGGTTTTCATGAGCAGAGGGAGACAAATTTGCATTTTTTCCTGCTATATCATCTATGCTAGGGTTGAAACAGTAGAGGAGGCAGTTATTAGAACAGATGGCAGAAGTTAAATGGATGAGTTAGCAGTAACAATGTTCAAATGTCACTTATTGTGTGTGTGCTAAACTCTTCAATGTTTTGTCCTTTAAACATTTCAAAAACTCACTCTGCATCAGAATTATAATAAAATATCATTTTGAAAATATAGAGACAATTGATATAAAGCTGAGTTAATGTTGAATAGAAATATTAAAATCTAAAACCTCCTTTGAGGACTGAATTCAGTAGTGTAGCATGCTCCATTGCCTAGACTTGATCCCCTTTTCCGAAGAATATATGCTTAAGAATTATGACTGTTGTCCAGAGTTAGATTTTGTTAAGTGACAAAGCTATTCAAATCCCTAAATTACATATTTGTTGGAGCAAGCCAACATTTTGCTTGGGTGTGTTTATCATCCTTAGGTATTAACTCACTTTTAATTTTAATATCCTTAGAGGAAGCAGAGGTTCCATGTCTGGGTTAACCAAGGCATCTCCTGCCTGGTCTCTAGGTTGTGTTCAGGTATCGTTCTGTCTATCTGAACTCTTGAAGGTGTGGCACTTCCATAAGGTTTGGACAATAAGTCACAGAATGAGGAATCTTGAAATAATGACATCCTACATGAGAAGAAAATATTGAATTATAATATTTCACTTGTTGAGTTTATTCTGAACGAAGGAAAGGAACTTCACAGTGGGTTTTGGATCTTGTGGGTTGTGTCTCTACTGTTTCTATGGTTTTCCCAGGAAAGTGACTAAGGTTCAAAGAAACAACTACAAATCTGTATCAGTCCTGCTTTTGAAACTTCAAGGAGACAAACCATATTCATACTGATTATGGAATACAATCATTCTAGGTGTACATCAACAGATAATGAGAAATAGAAATCTGATAAATATGAACAGATTAATTGCATTTGCAAGTAAAGAAAAACAAAATCAATTTCTGGATAACTGGTTAAACTGAGGAACAGTTTTGAGTGAGGTAACACAGACTGAGAAAGACAAACATCATGTCTTTTCACTCATATTTAGATCTTAGTTTTAAATATTACTTTGATGTAAAGGTTTTAAATTATTATGATTCTATATACTAATGTATCTTAAACACAACTTATAACAGGTATGCCTACCATGAAATTTGAATAGTTTTATTAAACAATATTTTGGAATTTTTCATACATGTATGAAATGATAACCCACTCCCTCAATGCCACCAGACCCCTTTAGTTTTAAGGTCTCAGGTCAGTGCTAATGTTCTTTTCATGCTTGTATTCCTGAGTTCCTGATTTTTGATCAGGAAGCCCACACTGCTCAATTTTTTCTTCCCTTTTCCACAAATATGATGGTCTTCAATCATTCCCAGAAAATTAGTTCGCTGTCATCTTCTTGCAGCACAGGCTCCACACCTACTTCTTGTGCCATCCAGACTGTGGAATGTAGAGGAAACACCTGCTGGTAGAAGCAGCTGCATCCCATAATTCCTCCTCCCTCCTCAACTCCGAAGTCCTCCCCATCCATATTGAATACCTTCTTGTCTTTTGAAAGCAAATAGGCTTCTAGTGAATAAAATATAATAAAGTAAAACTAGATAAAAATAACACATTGGAACAGGACAAAACAAAACAAAACAAAACAAAACAAAACAAAACAAAACAAAAAACTGGAGGAAAATGCCCAAGAAAAGGCACAAGAAACAGGTGTGGATGCAGAGACCTCCTGATTTACATGCTCAGGAATCCCATAAAAACACAAAATTAGAAGCTGTTGTATATAGGAGAAGGAACTGTATGATAAAATGAGACAGGGAGCCTCCCAAATGCATTAGAATTGGATACCTGATGACCTCAGCTGATGGACCTGCAGCCTATGCTTAGGGGTATTTGGTTTTCTCAGTCAGTATCCCTTAGATAGAGAGAGTCAATGTGACAGGGAAGGATTACTGCTGAGTCTAAGTTTATTGTGAATGTGTGTGAATCCACTCCTAGAATCTTGAGTGAGGAATCACTAATGAAATAAATACACTCATTTGGTGCCCTGATTTGGGGGCATATAATGTGTTGGTGAGGCGTTTTGGAGGACACAGCATCAGGAAAGAGTAGAATGAAGTCAAGAGAGGAAAGATCCCATGGTGAGGATATTAACTTTGGTAATCCCAGTAATGAAAACCATGAGGAGCCTGGACATTTCCCAAAAGCTCCTCCCTCATCAACCTTCCTGGTGGAGAGTTCCCAGAGTAAAGGGAGACTTGCATTTCTCAGTTCTGAAGCACTAGGAGGCAGATCCATGCCGTAAGGGAAAACATTTTTTTTGCTTGTTTATTTTCCTGTAGGTAGTTCAGTTTGATTCTACTTCAACATCTCCACATGGAAAGATCAGGGTTTCCTGTGGATCAGGTCACACCTGTCCCTTCTCACCCTGGCTCTCAAACTGATCTCACTGTGGGAATCTCTAACACTTAAGCTCCTGCATCTGCACAGTTCTGGCATCCTCTCCACTATTGCTGGAATTCTTAGCAGGTGTCACCCTTGTGGATTCATGGGAATTATCCCAGCACCAGGTTTCTCCCTAACCCCATCTTGGCTCTCTTTATTAAGATTCCACTTTCATGGCTCTTCCAATGCATCCCTAACCCACTCAACCATCCTGCTCCCTCATGGCCTCCTCCCCCTACACTCCTCCCTATCCACCCTTCCCCATCCACAGTTTATCCAGAAGATCTCATCTAATTTACCTTCAGGAATATTTTCTTGTCCCCAACCTTGTTTGCCTGCTCCCAGAAATGAGAAATGATGCTGATCATGTTGTCTGGACACTGCTCTGTGAAAAGGAAGATGACCTCCTCTCCTCTGTTCATAGACCAAGCTAAACCTTCCTTCCGTGCCCGCTCTGCACTATTGAGTCTGAGGATTGGCTGTTATAGAAAATCCTTACAACTGAGGACGTCTGGGGGACTGGGATGGCCTTTTTGGATGCTCATCCACTTCTCCATCCCTGGAAATCTCATATCTGATTCCTTCATTCTATGAATGACCTTTAGGCTGTGGGTTTCCATAGTGGGGACAGTTCTCATCAATGGAGAGGCAGCTGGCCAGTGCAGGTTCAGAGGGACACCAACCACTCTGCTTTCTCTGCCATTGTGTGTGTGATACTATGATGGAGGTCATTTAATTCAGACATTCTGTCTCGTCTTTGGTTTGTTCAAATTTTCCTAATTTTCAGAGAGAATTAGAAAAAATATCACAGAATGCAATGTAAGGCTTGTTAAATGAAGGGTTTATATGAGACCACTCAGACTACTGATTTTATTTTAATTATGTGAGTGGGGCACTGTGTGTCATTGTGTGTCCTTGGGTTAGGTTTCCATTCCCGTGACACTGTGCGAGGACAGCACAAATCACAGGCCAGGTCAATCTGATCACATAAGTTTCAATTCACTTCTATTTGGGAGACGGTTAGCGCTCAGTGTGAAAACTTGAGAGTTTACTACATATGGTGTTTTATTCATTTATCTATTTTTATAAATTCAAATTAGGAATAAGCTTGCTTCACATGTCAATCCCTTCAGCCTCTCCCACTCCCTCCCATCCACCCCAACCCTCACCCCAAACTCCCACCTGTCGCCACCCCTTACCCCCTCCACTCCCCAGGAAGGATAGGGCCCTCAATGGGGGCTCTCCAAAGTCCACCACATCATCATTGGCCGGGCCTAGGCCCGCCCCCATGTGTCCAGGAAGAGAGAGCATCCCTTCACATGGGTTGGGCTCTCAAAGTCCCTTCTTACACCAGAGAAAATTACTGACCAACTAGAGTGTGGAGGCCTCCTCATTGACATCCATGTTTAAGGGCCTGGATCAGTCCTGTGCTGGCCTCCCAGACAGTAGTCTGGGGTCCATGTGCTCCCCATATTCGGGCCAGCTGTTTCTCTTGGTTTCACCAGCCTGGTCCCGACCCTTTTGATCTTCATTCCTCCCTCTCTGCAATGGGGTTCCAGAGTTCAGATCACTGTATATCTCTGGGTGTCTGCCTCTGCTTCCATTAGCCTCAGGATGAGGGCTCTAGGATGGCATATAAAGTAGTCATCAGTCTCATTATCTGGGAAGAGCATTTAGGGTATCCTCTTCACCACTGCTTAGGTTGTCAGTTGGTGTCATCCTTGTAGATTTCTGGAAATCTCCCTAGTTCCAGATCTCTCCTCGGACCTATAATGGCTCCCTCTGATATGGAATCTCTCATCCTGCTCTCCTCTATTCTTCCCCCAACTCAACATTTCTGCTCCTCCATTTCCACGTCTCCCCTCCTCTTCTCATCCTCTCAGTATGACATCTCCCTCTCCCCTGCCCTCATGCTCTCAGTTAGGTCAGGAGATCCTGCACTTTCCCATTCTCTGGGGTCCATGATTTTTACTAGAGTTCTTCTTGTTTACTTTTATCTTTGGTGAAGAGGATTTGAGGTTGGTAACACTTAGCTCTATGTCTAAAATTCATAAATGAGTGAGTACATACCATGTTTGTATTTTGACTGGGTTACCTCACTCAGGTTTCTTCTAGTTCCATCAATTTGCCTGCGAATTTCAAGATTCCATTGCTTTTTTCTGCTGAGTAGTACTCCAATAAAAATGTGCCACATTTTCTCTATCCATTCTTCAGTTGAGGGGCATCTAGTTTTCTTCCAGATTCTGGCTATTACACACAATGCTGCTATGAGCCTGGTTGAACATACGTCCTTGTTGTATGAACATACATGTTTGGGTATATTCCAAGAGAGGAATTGCTGGATCTTGAGGTAGACTGATTCCCATTTTTCTAAGCAACTGCCATATTGATTTCCAGAGTGGTCTTACAAGTTTGCACTCCCACCACCAATGAAGGAGTGTTCCTTTTTCTCCACATGCTCTCCAGCATAGATTGTCACTGGTGTTTTTGATTTTAGCCATTCTGGCCAGTGTAAGATGGTATCTCAGAGTCGTTTTGAGTTGCATTTCTCTGATGGCCAAGGATTTTGAGCACTTTCTTAAGTGTCTTTCAGCTATTTCAGATTCCTCTGTACCCCATCCATTCCAGCTTCTCCCCTTTGGACAGCCTGATCCAGATCCAGCAATAACCACTGGTGATGGAGTAGCCAGTGACAGAGCAAGTCAGGGCTGGGCTATTTATTTATGAGCATAGGGAGGCCTCATCTACATTTTCTGCCGCACAATGAGTTCTGTGGGGAAGCATTAGCCATGAATGTCTTCAGCAGATAAGGAGACAAAACTGAGAAACTGGGAAATAATTAAGGATTTACCTATTATTTATTACATGTTTGTGATATAATCCAAAGTCTTATTTTATTGTGTTATGGACTACACACACGCTTTTGCCTGATTCGTGTCACAGAGGCCAATAAAATAAAGTTTTGATGATTTAGGAAGGATTAGTAATGTTTTATGAATATTGAATCCAGATATTAAATTGTAGGAAATGATTCCAAGGAGGTATCTTAGTGCAGATTCATGAAGTCAACTGGTATGTGACACTCAGTTTCAAAAAATAAACACATTTAAGTTGTATTATTTTCCTGTAAATAACTTTTGAAAATTTACACGTGTTTCTTTTGTGTGGAGTGGGCTGTGTTTCATGCAGTGCTCCTGTATATTAGGTCAGTATTTCTGAACATCCACAAAGTAATAAAGGAGCATGTCTGAGAGTACACAGAGATCTTAACACTCCGTTGTGGAACCCTGCTCTGAAATCCTTCCAACTCTCCAGTCCTGCCCCTACCTCTGTACTGAATGGAGGTGACTCTCAGCATGAAGAGCCTTGAAATCCCCTCTCCATGGGACAAGTGTACCAGCTCCTAGTTTTCCAACTGAGGAATTCATTCTACCTTAGGCAAACTCTCTACATGGTGACAGGGAAGGCTTTTGAGTTGTGTCATTTCTGTTCTATAGCATCCCCATGAGAGTGACAGATTCTAGGAAGTAACTGAACTCATCTCTGTGAGATCTTGGGTCCTTCAAGACATGGGCTCTAGATGAAATAGAGAGGTCTCCTGGGTCTTGCTTGTGGTTAACTGACAGGAAAAAAAACCACAGAGTAGAGTCAGGAAACACGCTAGCTGTCCCCTCTCTGCACGTGTTCTTCAGGTCTGCACAATTAATTTACTTTGTTTTTCCTTTTTGCTGTCTCCTAACAATGCTACTGACCAGATGACTGTGGTGCTATTTGCTGAGTGACAAGTGACACACTGGTAGAGTCTCCTCAAGCAGCACCATGGAGGATGGGGTGGAAAGACTGAGAGAGTCAGATACAGAGAGGAATGTTCTGTAGTGCTGACTTTTGTGAAGACAAGGACATCGCAACCATAAACAAGCAGATTCTGTGACATCCTGCAGTGAAGTAAAGGGAGAGAAACAGAATGAGAAGGTTGTCAGTAGGAGAGGTAGATGGAGAAAAGATTGCAGAGGAAGCTGAATATGCTTACGATTCTTTCTTTTCCTATACAGAATTGTTAAAAAATATATCAATACGTTTTCTCCCACTGCATTGATTCCTTACTCTGTTAAACATTTCCAAACACACATGAACTCCTTGTCCTGCCATCTGTCTATGCTGTCATGAGGAAAGTTTTCACTTGTTATCCCCACAGACATTATATTGTCTTTTAGTGTTTCCATTTTGTGTAAATGACACATGCTTCCTTCTTGTCGCTATTTTTAATATAAATGTCTTAACCAAACTTTCTCAAGTCTCTGGTGGGGCCAGGGTCTTGCCTCTTCATGGATCCTCCACAATCCCACAAGCCACTAAGCACAATGTGGCTTTGTCAACTGTGACTGAAGCTAAGCTGTCCTCAGAGCACATCGGGTAATGAGGACTCTTCTATCTTTTCACCTTGAGAAAGGAGTTACTAAAGGATGGATGAGTGCAGTTCATGAATGGGATTCACTGTTGTTCACAGAATCGGGTGTGAAATTCTGTAGATGTTAAACACAAGTTTTGAGAATTAAATCTCTTCTCACATAAATACTGTTCAGTGAAAATATTTAATTTCTACTGATAATAAGGTGATGATGGGAAAACAAGAAACTATTTTCTCCTTTGCTGTGACGTAGGGTTAGTGTGGGGGCACTTGGATAGAGGACGCCTGGAGCAGAACTCTCCTGAGGCAAGGCTTAGTTGCAGGTGGGCAATTATCAGGAAGAAGGACAACTCACCTCACAGAGACCAGGGCACTGAGTCCTAGAGTTCAGTGCTCAGCAGGAAACCTATCTGTCAGTATCTACAAACTGGCTCAAGATGGAGGAACGGAATAACATCATAAATCCTTCATCTACAGAATATGGGTATTTTGATTTAGCAGACATATCCCCAGTTTAACCAAGACTCTCTTAATTTTTAAGATTCTATGAAAAAACAGAGAAGAAAAATTCACGAAAACTGGGACAGACCATTTTCCCACAACTGTCCCCAATGGGCACAGGAGCTGCAGGCTGATCCTCAGCTGAGTTTAATGTGAGCGGCTCCCATCATTGTTGAGAACAGAGGTCAGAGATTGTTCCAGAGGAACAAACTCTAGTAGGATATATGATGAGGATGAAAGGTATTCATTAAGTAGCAGATAATGGCTCAGCTCTGTTACGGAGGTGCACAGTTCTCAGGAAAACAGACATATGTGAGACCTGTTAGGGTGTCCAGTCACACAGTGTGCCTCCTCTGAACTCCCCTAATACCAAACACCTCACCAACACCCAGGACCTTCACTAACATTTGATCCCGGTGACATCAGCAGCCATTTCTGCAGACAGGGGTGATTATTAGCATTTCGTTCATTTAGACCGTGTGTGTGTGTGTGTGTGTGTGTGTGTGTGTGTGTAGGAAAAACTGAACTCTGTTTTTTCCTTCCTTACAGACCCCAAGTGCAGAGAGCATTATGGGAAATCATCAGATGGAGTGCCAGCTGAGACTGAGAACCCAGGAACACTCAGTTACATCTGCACCTGTTCCTGCAATGTGCTGGTTTTCCATGTGCGCAGTGTGCCCCCTGCTGGTTCTGAGCGCTCCTGCAGGGAGGTTTTTGTCAGGTTCACACTGAAGTCCTCTCACTGTGTCTCTAGTACAGTAATAAATGGCGGTGTCCTCGGCTCTTAAGCTGTTCATTTGCAGGTAGAGGCTGCTTTTGGAGTCGTCTCTTGAGATGGTGAATCTGCCTTTCACGGACTCCACATAATCTGTTGCATAATTATTAGCTTTGTTTTTAATTCTACCAACCCACTCCAGCCCCTTCCCTGGAGCCTGGCGGACCCAGTTCATCCAGGCATCACTAAATGTGAATCCAGAGGCTGCACAGGAGAGTTTCAGGGACTTTCCAGGCTGCACCAAGCCTCCCCCCGACTCCACCAGCTGCACCTCACACTGGACACCTGTGAAAAGAGAATCCTGTCAGTAAACTCTCACAAATGTCCACTGTCCCTCTCACTCCTGTCCACTCACACAGTATCTATTCTTATGTATAAATTACCTTTGAAGAGAGCAGCAAGGAAAACCCAGGTCAGTCTCAACGCCATGCTGTGTGTTGCGTGTTTAGTGATGACCACAGAATGGGAGGACCTGGGACTCCAGATCCGGGTGCCTCTGTCTGTGCTCAGCATCAGCGCTGCTTTTCATGGGCAGAGGAGGGCATTATTTGCATGTTTTTCAGCTATATCATAAACTCAGGGGCTCGAGCCTTAGTGAAGACAAATAATGACACAACTTTTCGAGACAAAATTAGGAACCAACTGGTGTTTATAACATCAAAGCATTAATCATTTCTCCAGTCAGTGATCTCTCATTAGGTGGCCCAGCTGATTCTGTGGATTTTTCCATCATGATCTTGACACCTTTGTTCATATCATCCTTCCTCCCTCACTTTGATTGCACTCCAGGAGCTTGGCCCATTGGTTAGCTGTGGATTTCTGCATCTGCATCTGCTTCTCTCCGTTTATGGTAGAGGGTTAAAGCTTCTCTGGGATTGAAGATTGCAGTCTGTGTATCTTTTGCTTCATTTCTGGTATCCATTTATGATTGAGTACATACTATATTTGTTTTGTGGGAATGGGTTTCCTTACTCAGGTGTATTTTTTTTCTAGGTTAGTCCATTTGTTTGTTACTGCTGAGTAGTACTTCGTTGTATAAATATATCACAGTTTCTTCATCCACTATTTGTTTAAGGGGCATCTAGGTTATTACCAAGTTCTGGATTTTACAAATAATGCTGCTATGAACATACTTGCTGCTTCTGTATTTTTAGGTCTCATGCCAACTCCAATCTACTTTTTACACTTGGCTTCCTGAATTCCTGTTTTCTGACTAGAAATACCACACTGCTTAAGTTTTTCTTCCCTTTTCCAGCTATTTAATGTTTTCCTATCTTTCCTAGAAAGTTAGCACACTGTCATGTCATTGTAGCATGGGGTCCATACCTACTTCTTCCACCTTCCTGACTGTGGAATGTAGAGGAAACACAGGCTGATGGGAGAAGCTTCTTCCCATACTTCCTCCTCCCTCCTCAACTCCCAAGTACCCCCAACCCGTATTCACCACCTTGCTGTCTGTTGAAAACAAATAGATTCTAGTGAATAAAATACAAAAAAGTAAAATGAGATAAAAAATAATGCATTTGAACAGGACAAACCAAACCAAAAACTGAATGGCAAGAGCCCAAAAGGCACTAGAAGCAGGTGTGGTTGCAGGCACCACCTGATTTATTTACTCAGGAATCCCATAAAAAGACAAAATGAGAAGCTGTACCATATAGGCAAAGGAACTCTAGAAAACAATAAGAGATAAATAGATAAATGCATAAAATAGAAATAAAGCCATATGATATCATGACACATGAATCCTCCCAAAGGTATTTGAATTAGATCCTGTAAGCAACTTAAATTTGAATCTTTGTTTGCATTAATTATTAGTTTGGTGAAGTGTAGGGGAAGCTGTAGCCACGCCTTCTTAGGGGCTGGCTACAGGTGTGCCTGACCAGGCTTAGGAGGGCGTGGTCAGAGTGACATAGTGTGACTGCATTTGCGGTTTCGGTTTCTCTTTGATTCTTGCGGAACAGGCTGCTGCCACCAGCTGGCTAGGTCGCTCTGTAAGTAAGACTTTTCCCTATTAAACACCCTTATATTTCTACCTGACTCCGTATTGGTAATTTCCCACTATAGTGAAGCCTGTGTTTCAGTTCCCACTGCTGTACATCAGGGTCAGTAGATTTAAACATTTTCAAACTAATAAAGGAACCATGTGTGTCTCTAAGAATTCTGGAGCCTCTACTTGGGACCGTGATCCCATGTCCCTCCATCCCTCCAGTCCTGTCCCCTCCCAGGAATGAAACTCTATCCTGATTGGGTGAGACTCAGCATGAAGAACCTTGAGTTGCCTCTCCATGAGATAAGACTGTCCAGTCCTGGCTTCCATTGAGGCTTCTATGAGATGTACTGTCTCCATGGTGACAGAGAGGACCTTTGAACTGTGTCATTTCCTTTTCTGTAGCAGCCTGAGTAGAGTGACACAGTCTAGGAACTAACTGATCTTGTGTCCTTCTAGGGGAGGGTTCTAACTGCCATAGGAGATGGTCTCCTGGGCCTTGTATGTGGATAACTGAGAGGAATAAACTCTGAGTAGAGTCAGGAAACACCCTTGCTGGCCCCTCTATACTTACCCCCCAGGCTGTGCATAGCTAAATTATTTTGCTTTTACTTTCCGATGTCTCATGGCAAAAATACTTACCAATGTCAGTGACCATGTGGACTTGATGTCATTTGGAAAATCACAATAAACACTTTTGGACCTCTATAATTATTTGACAGATCTTGGTCTCCAATTGATTAAACTCACCCCATATAGGGATTGCTCTGAAATGTTTGTAGACAGTTAAATGTGCTCTCAGCAATCATGTACAGTTCAGGAAGGTTCTCCTAGGAATCTTGTGTGACTGTGATGAATCATGGCAGCCATAAGATGAAGTTCTGTGGAGGATGGAATCTTTACCTCTCCTTGAGAGATCCAGTGTGTCCCCACCGAAGTCAGCCCTATTCAACTTGCATGGGTTCATCCAGTTCAAATATAACAACAACCCAACATTCTTACCACGTTTAATCTTTCCGTGGATGGTTCCCTGGAATTCACAGATAATGGAACCCCTCTTCTCTTTCTATCCTGACTCTGTGGTTTATATCTGAGTAAGAGATTTCATGATGTTGCTGAAACTTTATGTTGCACACAGGACATTGAGGGGACACTGGGCCTTGGAGGACAGGAACTTTCTGTAATTAAAATACCCTGTAGCCATTCTATCAATGGCAGAATTATTTGTTCCTGTCATTGAGCCTTTGTAGAGCCAAGGTATGTGTGTTATCCTAATGCAAACAGAAGAAAAACAAAAAAGCACAGATATAGAGAATTCATTAGATACAGATATGTGAAAGTTAGAGTCATAAATCAAGAGGGATTATAAGTTTCCCTTCACATCTCTAAAAACAAAAATCTCTCTCCCTCTCCTCTCTCTCTCTCTCTCTCTCTCTCTCTCTCTCTCTCTCTCTCTCTCCTTTTGTCCCTCTCTTTTTCTCATCTGTGTGTGTGTGTGTGTGTGTGTGTTGGTGTGGGGTTGGTTGGGTTATCCTGGGCCATACACTGACGTCCAGTCATTGTCAGTCAGTGTCAATCTAAACTTGTTGCAGAGACAATCCAAATTCAGGAAACAGGCAATGATCACCCAGGGCTCCTGATGACATAAAGGCCTCTCCCATTATCAGGTCAGGATCCCCCTGCTCTGGCCCAGTGTTATGTGAGCAGGAGCCCAGAATGCTGAGAGAGTAACAGACTCTATACCAGAGGACTCCACAGTGTGATATTCGGGTCATCTTCATCTCTCAATTGATAATAAATGTGATTACTACTAACAAAGAAATCCAGGATTAGACTTACTTATAATTTAGCATATAGAATGAAATTATGAGGAAAGGTAAAGTGACTCCCCACAAATCTTTGGTAACAACTTCTACTAAAGTATTTGGTGTGCTCTTAAGTACATCAAACTGAATTTTGACATGCGTTTTTGTTTGTTCTGATATTGCTGATCTATTTTCCTAGCCAAATTCTTATTATAGTGTATTTCCAGCTACTTCACCAACAGTTATAATCTCTTTGATTTAAATCACACACACACACACTCTCTCTCTCTCTCTCTCTCTCTCTCTCTCTCTCTCTCTCTCTCTCTCTCTCTCTCACACACACACACACACACACACTCACACACACACACACACACTCACACACATACACCCACCAACCCCGACACAAGCACACACACACACACACACACACACACTCACACACACATACACACTCACACACAGATACATGCACACACACACACATACACACACATGTGCACACACACTCACACACACACATGTACACACTCACACACGCACACTGTCTCTCTCTCACACCCCGTAAGGCACAAACACACTCATGTCATAATGTGTTGTCACAGATCCTTATATTTGTGTCATTAAGGACGCATGTCCATGGAGTTGGTCACTGATAAAGATCTCCTCAAGGTCTGGTGAACCGCAGTGCACACTCAATGAGCAACACTTCATTCTCAGATGTCACTTGGATAAATTGAAAAACCTCCTACAGACTGTTAGGAGGAGGCAGAAACAGGGATTTCAGGTTGAACGTTTCTGAGTAAGTCCCAGGCTGATGTTATCTGTCATCTCAGTCACAGGGCAGCTTCCTGCTCCTCTGGGGTTTCTGACACACTCAGGATGTGGTTACAAAACTGTGTCTCTTGCACAGTAATAGACTGCAGAGTCCTCAGATGTCAGGCTGCTGAGCTCCATGTAGGCTGTGCTGGAGGATGTGTCTGCAGTCAGTGTGGCCTTGCCCTGGAACTTCTGCCCATAGTTGGCAATACCAATTCCAGTAAATATCCCCCCAATCCACTCCAGGCCCTGTCCAGGCTTCTGTTTCACCCAGTGCATATAATCATAAGAGAATGTGTAGCCTGAAGCCTTGCAGGACACCTTCACTGAGGCTCCAGGCCTCACCACCTCAGCTACAGACTGCTGCTGCTGGATCTGGGAGTGGACAACTGTGGAGAGAAAGGCAGAGTGGATGTCACTGTCACCTGAGTGCGTGGTCCCTCCTCAAGTCTGGAACTTGGAGCCCTTACCTGTAGCTGCTGTCACCAGGAAGAGGATGATCCAGCTCCATGCCATGGTGAGGACCTGTGTGCTCAGTGACTGTAGAGAGGACACTGATCATGTGTAGTTGGTGGTGTGGATATCCCTGTATTTACCACTACAGACTCACATGATTTGCATATTCATGATCAGAGAAATTCTTTAAATAAGCCCTAGTCCATCTGAGAAAGAAGGAGGTAGAGAACATTTGGGTCCAGCAAAAGATACTGAGGTCCAAATCCTCATCCTTTCTGAGGAATTGCATCCTTACCCTTCCCTCAGGTCTGTGCACATGCTGTGGGTGTAACTCAGGACCTTCATGGTTTCTCTTGTGGTCTCTCTCTGCTTACCTTTCCCAGAATTCTCCTCGTCTCCTATTCCAGCCTATCATCCTGCCTCTATTGGCAAAACAGTGATTTATTCATCAACCAATAAAAGAAACATACATCCAGAAGGACATACCTCATTGTGTATCAGTTTTGGGTGAAGGAGCCAGAAGTTCGGAGATGCAAGGTTCACTGATTCCTGAATGTAGGGAAGGGAGAAACCAGATTCTTCTGAAGAAAGAACTTCATTTCTAACCAGGAAAACTCATATTTGTTTCAGATGCCTTGTTCATGGAGGACATAAACCTGTGGTTTTCTGTCTTAATTCTGTCATAGGAGCTGCAGTGGATATAGACAATTTTCCTGAAGATTTCAGATGTACTTGAAGTACTTCTTGTTCCAAGGCAAAAAAATGAGGACAATGGTGGAATATGTAGTACAAAAATTAAAATGCAGGAATTTAATCCAACAAAACCTTATATAAATGAGATCAACTCTCCCTGCCAATAATGGCTTAAAATTAGAAAATATTACTCTAAAGTTGTATTAGAGTAACTTATGAACTCAGACCATTTCTCTGAACTGCTTCATAACATTTAATACTCCAGATCTCAGTTGTAGTCAACCTGGCAGGATCTAATCTCATGAGCTGAAAGTCATCTAGCCATTAATTCAAAACACTTTCAGAAAACACCAAGATGAATGTAGTAATGAAAATAATTGAATTAAAAGTTCAATGCTACAACTTCTGAGCCTTATAAGTCTACAGCCTCCAGAAGAGGAGAGGGGGTTAGACTGTTACTATAAATCTTTCTGCCAAAAGCCGCCTGAGCCCCACCACCACCACGTGTGAGCTTTACGCCAGCTGCCCGCCTGAGTTAGGGCCCAAATGAATACACAGAAACTTGTATTAGGTTCAAAGCTGCTTGGCCAATGACTAGGATTCTCATCTGCTAGCTCAGTCTTAACCATCATAAATCTATATATTTTATAAGACTTATCTTATCGGACGCCTTATTGGCATCCCTCCTTGCTGGTGGATCACATTGTGCTGCTGGAGAAGGAAGGGGAAAAAGGGCCCTCCCTGTTTCTCCTTCTCTTAAATATGGGTCTCCTTGCTATGTCACTTCCCGCCTGGATCACCACTTCTCTACTACATTTCCCAGAATCCTCTTTGACTCCTAGTCCCGTCTAACTTGCTGTCTCATTGGCCAAAGAGTATTTTATTTAACAATCAATAAGATAAACATACACAGTACATTCCCCCATCATCTCCTCTTTTCTGTCTCAATAAAAGAAGGAAAACTTATCTTTCATAATAACTGAAGAAAACTATAACCATAACTATCTGTCTTTAATTCTATCAAAGACCACAGAAGGATAATATATAAACTCTAGAATTGACAGAGACATCTGCTACCTGGACAGTCACCCAAAGTTCCTCTGTAACATTGGGGCAACCCTCTTCAGCCCATAGGACAACTCAAGGTGACTGCTGAGACTGAGCCTGGCTCCCCTTCCACTTGGTTCCCTCTGATTTAGTAAAACTGTTCCTGTCAAGGGTCTGTTCTAACCTCAGGATGAGGCAAAAGTCCATCTGAGGTTTCCAAGCTTCCCCAGAAGCTGATCCTGGTGACCACAGAGAATCATTCTTCCCTAATAGACACTTTCTGTATTAGGTTCAAGTAGGACTAGCTGACATATTTGTTTTAATAAATTGCATCAAAATAGGACTTGTTTATCTCTAGAGACATAATCAATTCCTAGATTCTATAATTGTTAAGAGGATGGTCAGAAAAGTGTCAGATGGAGAAGGCATCTTCATAACACAGAAAACAAGCCATTTTGTCTGAACCTGGGCTTTATGGGTGCTGAGCACCCCCTGCTGATCATGGGTATCTGCTAGGGAGGTTTTTGTCTGGGCTCACACTGAAGACTCCTCACTGTGTTGCTTATACAGTGATAAGTGGCCGTGTCCTCAGTTCTCAGATTGTTCATTTGCAGGTCAGCCATGCTTCGGGAATCATCTCTGGAGATGGTGAATCTGCCTTTCACCGAATCAGCATAAGAGGCTGCATAATTATTACTTTTAGTGCTTACATAAGCAACCCACTCCAGCCCCTTCCATGGAGCCTGGCAGACCCAGTGCATGTTATAGTCAGTGAAGGTGAATCCAGAGCCCGCAACAGGAGAGTTTCAGTGACCCTGCAGGCTTCACTAATCCTCCACCAGACTCAACCAGCTGTACTCCACAGTGGACACCTGCAAACAGAGAGGATCCTGATGAAGAAACTGTCACAAAGTCTACTGTCTCTCTCACTCATGTCTCCTCACACACTCAGTATCCCATGTTATCTACCTTTTAAAAGAGCAACAATGAAAACCCAGTGCAGCCCCAGCTCCATGTTGAATGTCGTGTTTTCAGTGCTGATCTCTGAATGAGAAGACAGGGCTAGAGTCCTCTGCCTGACCTGCGGGGTCAGGACAGGTCTTGTTTTATGAGCACAGAGAGGCCGTATTTCCATATCTTCCTGATATATCTTATTCTCTGGCATGTGAGCCTTAGAGGCAGCAGCAATGGTGCAAATGTCTGAGAGAACATGAAATAGTGACTACCAAGATTTCATTGAACTATTATTCATTATTTATTTGCCAAAAGCTTTAACATCTTTTATTTATTTATTTTTTACATGCATTCTTTAGTTCTTAACTCACCAGATACTACACAATAAGTTCATCGAAGTTTAAACATTCAAAATTACAATTCTATAATTCAAGGGGGACTAATGCAAAGATCAATGAATAGTGAAGTATGCATGAATTTACGATAATAAAACTGGGCTGGGAACAGCATGGGGGGAAATTTAACATGAGCCAGGACAACACACATTTTTGTCCTCATTATAGAATACATATGAATTTATATATAATAAATATACATATTAAATAATCATTAATGATACAGTGGCTATTCCTTGAGAAATCCTATAGACATCACAATCTGCTATTACACATAGGACAAATGTTTGTGTTTGGCATTTGTTAGTTAACACCTTTGGCATCTGTACCATTATTTTTTCGCAAAATGAATATAGGCTCCTTGTGTGTGGTTACAACAGGAAGGAGAGGAGTCTGTTACCTGGTCTGTAGTGCCATGGTTTATATCTTCCCATCTCTTCCACCCTCTGTGGATGTAGGGCTGCCATAGTGGTTGTGGGCTCACTCTTTAGAGGCCCCTTTGAATGGCTATCCCTGTAATAGAGAGTTTGGAATTAATTGATTTTTAAGTCATGTTTTAGAGAAAGTTTGCTATGGCTAAGAATCCTTATGGACCATGACTTTATTGTTTCTGCGGCACTTGCAGGAAAGTGACTTCGTTTAAAGCAACTAAATGCAGTGAGTTTCTGATCTGAAATCACTTCTGTTTTGTGTTCTTTATGATCAAATCATTTCTCTGACAGGTGTCACTTATTTAGCCTGGTTATGTGTAGATAAGCAAAAGGAAGAAACTCTAGACAGATGTGGTGACCTCCCTTGCTGTTCCATCTTTGAACCTGTTCCTTAGGGCTCTGATTGGCTGAGGTGTGATCATCCCCTGTTGACCTGTTCTTCATATTCATCAGGTTGATCTGTTGTGGCAGTTGCTTCTGATCAGGAGTATGGATGATCTATAGGATCCATCCATATCTGGAATGTGGACATTAGATTCTGCTGCATGGTCTTTGTTCATTTCTATGCCCTTTTCACAGTGAAACGGTGACATCTCAGTGGGTTTCTTCTCACAAGAACTGCTGGAGGATACTCACACACAGTTTCTCATAGTCATGATCTAGTAATATTTCTTGCAGCAGACTGGAACAAAAATAAATGCACATGAAAGTAAGCATGGATGTTAGGATCGGCCTCATCACATTTCTAAGAAATTTAAGGTATATAAAATATTATATTGATTCCATAACTACAGGAAGAGTTGCATAAAATGACATGATCACTCTTTGCTATTAGCTAGCAGAGTGGTGATAAGAGCAAAACATCAGGGTAAATTTAAGCAGCTGTTTCCCCAGAATGATTTCTGGGTCCTAGTGCCCAGCTTTTCTACAGAAAGAACCGTGTTCTCAGCCCAGACACCTGATGGTCCAGGACTGTGTTTTGTATCCAAAAGACTGAAGAAAACTAATTAAATAAATATAGTTTATTGATAATATAAACAATTGGAAAAACTACTTGCAAATAGTTTTGATGTTTCTGTATGTAGTATGTTTGTGTAAACATCGTCATTAATCAAGTTACTATTTATTGTCTTCAACATAAACACAGGTCTTATGCCTGCCATCATCACAGGATGGAGAGCAATCTGCCACCTGGATGATAGGGAGGCCATGTATTGGCTGCTTGTGAGGAAGACTTCCTTATTAAGGGATGAAATAGGGACACACACTCATAAATACAGAGGGAAGTGACACTGTTGCCTCTTCCTATGCCAGGGAAGGATGGAGAAAAGCACATGACCAGGTGCATGTTGAAGCTTTCAGCTTCCAAGGTAGAGAGATCATGGGACTCCTGACCTCAGGTCTTATCTGTTCACTAAGCAGAGAGAACCACGCCCATAGAGGAAGAAAACCCCAAATGTCATTGGCTAATCAGACTGAGCTCCCACAACAGCCATGCTCTAATGTTCCCACATTCTCATGTCTACCTGATGACATGACATTTGAAGTGTTTGGCCACTTCAAGGTGACTCAGCAGCATGTAACAGACAACCCCTTGTATCAATGTCTTACAGCAACCTGACAAATGCCTTCTCAGTACATTGAAGTCTTGTTCATTTCAGAGACCAGAATGGGAAGATTCCCTTGCCTTCTTATCATTCCCCAGTTACCACTGCAGAAGACAGGAGGTGCTTTATGAAGTCTTCAGTATTTCAAACAGTATTTTAAATTCACCACAGATCTGAAAGGTCTCTAACACAGAATTGGCACAGGTGATTCATGCCTGCCAACAAAATTTTATCATATGAGGCTTCATCCATATTCAGCTCATGGCATTCAAATTTCAAGGTTAAGTGTGTTTGCTACAGGAACATGCAAAATTAATACTCTCTGCTACAGAGACTTCATACTGCATCCAAACATTGAGATTATCAAGTATTTAAGGCCTCCATGCTGCTCATTATATAAAACCAAACACATTATAGATCAAGGGTGACTTCAAGATATCCAGTGGACGGTGAAGTATGTGGGTGTAACAGAGTAAGGCAGTGTTCTGTAAATGCTTGAGACTGTGGGTCAGGGTACAGGGACTGGAAAGGCAGTAAACTTGAGACCAGATTATTATGAATAATCTTAAACCTATTCTTAATTAGCATGTATATACATTGTGTTTGATGAAAACTAATTTAACGATACACTTGTTCAACTTACAATGATTACACTTGTGTGGCAATGCATAATGACACAAATATTTCATTCATTGTAAGAGACCAGAAGTTCTTCTGGATGACACAGGCTGAGATAAAAACACACATTCATGTTACTAAGACCTAAGGGAACAGGAATGTGGTGTAGGTGGAAGAATAGAGAAGAGTGCAATAAGAGATTCCATCAGTTAGGGGGGCAGTATAGGTTTAAGAAATCAGGGAAATTTCCAGATCTACAAGGATGACACCAACTAACAATCTAAGCAACAGAGGAGAGGCTACCTTAAATGCCCTCCCCTGATAATTAGATTGATGAGTAACTTATATGCCATCCTAGATCCATCATCCAGCACCTAATGGAAGTAGAAGCAGACACCCACAGTTAAACACTGAACTGAACTGTAATCCAGTTGCAGAGAAGGTGGAGTGATGGACAAAGGAGTTAAGACCAGGCTGGTGAATCCCACATAATCAGCTGAACAAGGGTGAATGCTTGGCCCCCCGGACTGATCACTGGGAAGCCATCATGGAAATGAAAAAGACCCCATAAATGTGGCTGTCAGTGAGGAGGTCTCGGAAATCTACGGGGCCTCTTGTAGTAGATCAATACTTATTCCTAGCACAGGAATGAATTTTGGGAACCCATTTCACATAGAGGGACACACCCTCAGCCGAGACACACGGTGGAGGGCCTAGGCCCTATTCCAAAGATAAGACAGACTCTGAAGACCCACCATGGAAGGCCTCACTCTCTCTGTGGAGCAAAAATTATATGGGATATGTAGGGTGTTGGCTTGGGGTAGGGGAGGAGATAAGGGAGAGGGAACTGGAATTAACATGTAAAACAATATTGTTTCTAATTTAAATAAAAAAGACTATGAGAGGATATTTGGTTTGGTGTGATATCATTTATTTGTACTTTACAGGCAAAATATTTTATTCAAAGCTACTACAACCAAAGCTCCAGTCTCTGAGAGCCCAAAGATATTATTGTCACTATGCATTACCAAAGTTTTCCCTTTAGTGTTTTATTACAGAAGGAACATGTACATGGAGATGGTCACTGGACCTCATTCAGCATCGTTTTATTACAGTTGAAACTTGGAAAACTTGACAAAGACTGTTGAGACTGTGATGGAGGGTCAGAAAAGTCGCCACTCAAGTGATTATTTCTGAGCAAGTCTCCAGGCTGATCTTCTTTGTCATCTCAGTCCCAGGGAACTTTCCTGCCACTCCACGGTTTCTGACACACTCAGGCTGTGGTTGCAACACTGTGTGTCTTGCACAGTAATAGACTGAAGAGTCCTCAGATGTCAGGCTGCTGAGCTCCTTGTAGGCTGTCCTGGAGGGTTTGTCTGCAGTCAGTGTGGACACTCCCTGAAACTTCTGATGGTAGCTAGTACTGCCATCTCCAGGAAGAAATCTCCAATCCACTCCAGGCACTGTCCAAACCTCTTCTTCACCCAGCTCATAACATAGCTAGTGAAGGTGTAGCCTGAAGCCTTGCAAGACAGCTTCACTGAAGACCCAGGCCTCCTCAACTCAGCCCCAGACTGCTACAGCTAGACCTGGGAGTGGACACCTGTGGAGAGAAAGGCCTAGTGGATGTCATTGTCACCTGAGTAAATGGCCCTTTCTCAAGTCTGGAACTTAAGCACTTACCTGTAGCTGCTGTCACCAGGAAGAGGATGATCCAGCTCCATCCCATGGTGGGGCCCTGTGTGCTCAGTGACTGTGGAGAGGACACTGATCATGTGTTGTTGGTGTGGACATCTCTGTATTTACCAGCACAGATTTCATGATTTGCATATTCATGAGCAAAGAATTACTTTAAATAAGGACCTACTCAAGTTTGAAGAGGTGGAGGACACCTGGATCAGGCAAAGGATGCTGATGTCCAAATCCTAACGTTGTCTGAGGAAATGCATTCTTTGTCTTAGCTCAGGGCTCTGCAGATGCTGTGGGTGAAACATCAGGACCTAAACTCTCAGTAGATTTCAGGCCTGAGAGAGTTGCTCTGCTTTGTGACAAGGTTGTCAGATTTATTTATAGAAGATGGTTGTGATGATGATGGTGATGAATGGAAATTTCAAAATATTATAAATTTTGAGAATTTACATGCTCCTGTCAGACATATAGAACTAGTATTTGTCCTTCAAGTAGGCTACATACAACTGAATTGACTTCTGAATTGGCCTAAAGGGAATATACCTCAGAAACATTTACACATTGATATTTATTGCAGCACTGTCTGTCAGCAGATGACTGCATCAAGAAGACACGGTTATATGTGAGACACAATGGGAATATTTCATCTGAATGAATACAGAAATTATATCACCTTGAGGAAAATCAGCATGTCCTGAGATGTCTGTATTAATTAAGATCATCTCTGAAACAGATATTATATGAGACTCTAAGTAGGTTATATGTATTGAATAGGAACACAGAACTATGTATGGAAATTCCTAACAACTTATAAGTGAAACTGTCCAGCAGAATACAGCATAAAGCTGATATTTGTTCTATGATTAAATTGGAGAACATCTGACATTGTCTCCATGAGATTCCAAGATCATCACACACATCCTCATTGAAAGGAAAACATCCTGGAATGGATGATACTGAGGCAGAGTCATCACGTTTAGGTGAAGGGGCCAGGGGGTCAGAGAGATGGAATTATGGGTAGTTGTGAGCTGCCTGAGTGGGAAGCTGAGAGCCAAATCAGGTTCCGTTTAAACGTTACAAACTCTTAAGCACAGAACCAGCTGCTGGGAGTTTTCTTGGCTGTGACTCGTGCATGGTTCCAAAATACATGTATTCATGCATGATATGGTTTTTTTTGTAGATTTCAAAGTGAATGCTTAAAATACAAAAGCTCAACACTAATTTGGAGACAGTTTTAACTTTGTTTTTTCCTTTTTGACTTATTCAGTCACCTGTCCCTCTTGGCATCCTTTTGTTCCCATTCTCCCCCTTTCCTCCTTCCTTGGTGTCCTGTGCATCCTTGTCAGAGTCTGTGACATAAAAGCAGGTAGAAGGGAATGTCCTGCTCAGGAAACAGGATGGATTTCAGTTGAAAACAGGTAAAAGAAAGCAGGGGCAGGGTGAGCTCCCTGCCTGTACCGGGCTGCTGAAAACACACCATGGTCCCTGCAGAAGGCTTTCTCGTGACCTCACATCCCCTAAAGAGAAGCCAGAGGAGGCACTGGCACCTGTACTGATGGCCCTAGTGGTCATTCACCCTCCCTGTGCTGTAGCCATCCTATAGTTTTCTACCTGGAGAGGCACAAAGTTTTCATTCCTTTTCTAAATAGTTGAGAAAGCTCTATAGAAACACATCTCTATAGAGTTTACTGCTCTTCCTGTGAAACTTCATGCAAAACTATTTTATTTTCTCCATGTGTTCTGGGAATGATACCAGGGCCTCCTTCTCTATGCCAGGCAGATGCTCTACCACTACTCTTCCCTGGGAGATTCTTTTTTTTTTTGCTTTCGTTTTATTAAGACCTCACATATTTAATACAGTGCATTACCCCTGTACAAATGAAAAAAAATTAAGTTCAACATTTCTAGACCAACATGGCTGTTCATTTCTATACAATGCCAACTCAACACAGTAAACTGGGATACTTTTATCCAAAGTTGACAGCATAGCGAAAGTTTCCAAAAATTCAAATTATATATATATACATATATACCAATAATAGCATCAATAGCAGCAACAGCTTTTCCAGGTTCTGCAGTGATTAAGAACGTTCATCAAAGCAAAGTCATCAATTTTAGAAGCATGATCAAATCCTCGAGTCTATAATTATAAAAGTTTCCCCTAGAAAAATAATGTTTTAGAGGGCAGCCAGATAAAACAGAAAAAATAAAATCAATTACGTCTGAACCTGGGCTTTATGTGTGCTGAGCGCCCCCTGCTGGTCATGGGAACCCGGCAGGGAGGTTTTTGTCTGGGATCACACTGGAGACTCCTCACTGTGTCTCTTGTACAGTAATAAGTGGCCATGTCCTCAGTTCTCAGGTTGTTCATTTGCAGGTAATCCATGCTTTGGGAATCATCTCTAGAGATGGTGAATCAGCCTTTCACCAAATCTGCGTAATAGGTTGCATAATTATAACTTTTACTTCTTATGCTAGCAATCCACTGCAGCCCCTTCCGTGGAGCCTGGCGGACCCAGTACATGTCATAGTCAGTGAAGGTGAATCCAGAGGCCACACAGGAGAGTTTCAGTGACCCTGCAGGCTTCACCAATCCTCCACCAGACTCAACCAGCTGCACCTCAGAGTGGACACCTGCAAACAGAGAGGATCCTGATGAAGAAACTGTCACAAAGTCTACTGTTGCTCTCACTCATGTCTCCTCACACACTCAGTATACCGTGTTATCTACCTTTTAAAAGAGCAACAAAGAAAACCCAGAGCAGCTCCAACCCCATGTTGATTGTCGTGTTTTCAGTGCTGCTCACTGAATGGGAAGACAGTGCTAGAATCCTCTGCCTGACCTGCGGGGTGAGGGCAGGGATGGTTTTCATGAGGGAGGGAGGCCTTATTTGCATATTTTCTTTCTATATCTCATGCTCTGTTGTGTGAGCCCTTGGGGCAGCAGATAATGGTACAAGTATCCGAGAGAAAATGAAGCAACAGTGTAAGCATGATTTCACTAAAATGTTATTCATATTGTATTTGTAATAAAACTTCATGTGCGTTACTTTATTTTCATTGTGCTTTCTGTGTAATGTCTGTTAGGAAAGGCAGTGCAGAGTTCATGTGTCTCAGGAAGGAGAAGAGTCTGTAAACTGGTCTCTACTGACATGACTGTGTGTCCTCCCATCTCTCCAGTTCCCCTGAGAAAGTAGGACTTCCTTGGTGGCTGTGGGATCAGTCCAGGCTCAAGAGGACCCTTGCAATAGCCACCCCTTATTAGAAGAGATAATTGGGTCCCAGCAGCTGGTGGAAGTAGAAACAGACACCACAACTTATCACTGAACTGAACTGGAATCCAGTTCCAAAGAAGAACCAGTGATGGGAAAGGGGTACAGACCAAGCTGGTGAAACCCACAGAATCAGCTGACCTGAACAACGTGGAGCTCTTGGTTCCCAGACTGATAGCTGGGACACCAGCATGGGACTGATCCAGACCCCAGGAACGTGGGTTTTAGTGAGGAGACCTCGGGAATCTAAGGGACCTCCTGTAGCATTTCAGTACTTATCCCTAGCATAGGTGCGGACTTTGGGAGTCCAATCAACATACAGGAATACTCCTTGAACCAAGACACACGGATGTTGGCCTAGGCCCTATCCCAAAGGATATGAGAGACTTTGATGACCCCCTATGGAAAGCCTCACCCTCCCTAGGGAGCCAAAAGAATATGTGATAGGTAGGGTTTTAGTTGGGGGGGGAGAGAAGGAGGGGAGGGAGTGGGAACTGGTATTGACAAGTAAAACAATCTTGTTTCTAACTCAAATAAAAAAAGAAAAACAAATTTCTCTACAATAAAATTTCATATGGCTGAACATGTGTCATTGAAATTGGGCTTAAGTGTCTGGAGCTTTTAATAAGAAAGAGTCAAAATAGCTTAATAATTCAAAAATTCACAAGACCTAGGTAATTGATGTTAAACAATAACTGACCATAAAAATATATTAATTTGATTTAAGAAATATATGGTTAGCCTTGGATGATCCTATGTTAATCAAGAATGGTCCTATGTTTTGAGTAATCAAGGACAATTTTATGTTTTGATTAACCTGGATGACTCTATGTTTTGGGTTTCTGTTTCACTGTGCCAAGTAACAATAATGTCATCTGTTTGGGTTTGTTTAACAAAAAGATCCCCTGAGAAAATATCTCTATAGGAAACCTTGTTTGACAACTGCAAAATATACTCAGATTCAAACTGCCTCTGTGTTTGTTTCTGTTTGTCACTGTGAATCCTTACCCACAATTTCTTCGAGGCCCCTCATTCCAGGGGCTCCATACCTGACTGGGGTAGTCTGTGGCACATTAAAGGTAGCTGTACAAAAAGATCATATCTATGGATAAAACTAGGTCATATTTCAAACCTTTGGAAGATAAATATGACAAGATTTGTCCAAACTATTATCCATGATCATATTTCTAAGGTAGAAACACTGGAGGGAAAAACAAAACCCAGACTGCTGAGTGCAGTGAGGCTCTGAATCCTTAGACTTGGACAGGCTGTAAGAGCTGCACTAACACTTGGGTTCCCTTTCCAGGGACTGATCAACACTAAACTGACTTTTGGTCTATGATTAAGTTATGCATCTCAGAATTGGGGAATATCTGACATGTGTCCATTACAGTCCAAGATCATCACACTCATCCTGGAATGGATGATACAGAGGAAAAGTCATGGAGTTTGGAGGGAGGGGCCAGAGGGTCAGAGACGCAAGGACCACTGGTTCCTGTTGCAGGGAAGGCAGGCGACAGACTCTTCTGAAGAGAGAACTTCATTTCTAACCAGGAATACTCATGTTGTGTTTCACATGCCTTGTTCATGGAGGACATAAAAGTGTGGTGTTCTGTCTTAATTCTGTGATATAAGCTGCAATGCTTATAGAAATAATTCCCCAATTTTTCAGATGTACTAAACTACTTCTGGTCCCAAGAGAAAAAAAAGAAAAACAAGTGTAGATTATGCAGTAAAAAATTAAAATGCAGGAAGTTAATCCAAGAAAAGCTTATATAAGTGTAGATTAACTCCCTGACAATAGAGCTTACACTTAGAAAATATTACTATAAAGTTGTATCAGATTAACTCATGCACACAGATCATTTCTCTGAACTACTTCATGACACTCAAAATTCCAGAACTCAGATATAGTCAACTTGAGAGTCTATTTAATATATTTCCAATCAGTGCTATTTAATATATTTCCAATCAGTGCTGTGGGCATGTCTTGGTCTTCCTGTTTGTCACTGTGACATGTGAGGTGAAAAGCACTTTAGAGAGAACATGTGCTAGATTAATTGTAACTACCAATTCATCCTTCAGAAATTCTCAAGCACTTGGACTGAAAATGATGGCACTGTTATGTGATTCATGTGAGGAGAGCATGTTGTGTGTTTATGATATGACTCGTGGGATTCAAGACATGCCTAGATTAGAGGAGAAACCAAGCATACATTTAATTGATGTGTAAAGTCTGCTACCAGAGGCAGGATCTAATCTCATGAGGTGCAAATGTCATCCAGCCAGGGGAAAGAAAGTGAATGTCTCATGAGAAATCATCAGCAATCTCCCCGGCAAGTTGTAATTCTAAAAATCTAACAGTGTGCATCTGGTTCTTAACCATGTAAAGTCTGGAGTAAATCTGAACACGAGGATGGGTGCAGTACCACACCTGGGACATCACCCCAGACTGAAGGACGCTCATCCCTTAAACATAAGACTGGGAAGAGAGGAAGCTGCTCCCACCTGAAGTACACAGCATGCTGTGAAGAGATGAAGGTGGCTTCAAACCCAGGAAGTTGCAAAGAACATGTTCCAAATTCATGAGTTCAGTATTGGTATGTTTAAGGTGTGAAAACATCTCTTCACTACATTCATGATTCTAAATGTGCAAATGAAAAGTCTGTAATTAATTTACTTTCTTCTCTTTTCCCAATTCACAAAAAATCATATATTAGGGTTTAGTATTCCAAATTTGGCTAAAAGTCTTTCATTTTATGGAAAACATTCACAGGAAAATGAATGATGGAAACCTATAATGAAATGCAGGTTATGCCCTCATGCCTAACATCTCCTCTAATTCCTCTGAGCTGAGGGTTTCACAGGACAGTGGACGATGCCTTGTGCCCAGGGCTCCTACACTTGCCTATCAGAAATGCCTGGGCTCAACACTGTGGGAGGAACATCAAAGCCTGAGATACCAGCTCACAGTCATACATTGCAGCTGAGAAAAATCCATCCTGACAATGGAAAGATGTTACAGATAGATTTACAGATGCTGCTGGTGGTGTTTATCGTTCTGATGACCATAAGTCATGTTTGAAAGTTTCTATCATTCTTTATTTATATGCAACTGATTTTTCTTCTCAATAAGGTTCATATGGAATGACTAAAACATTTTATGTGCAATATTATTAACAAATAATTTTTACTCTAGAAAGTTTGGACTCTTGTTACAGCAGCTACAGCATGTGTATTAAACTGGTCTCTGCAGCTATTTGAGGTCAGGACAGGAAACCTTATGTTTCTCTCACCTACTACATTTTCTTTCCTGGTGAAAGTTGGGTCTACAGAGCCCCCTGCTGTTCCTGAGCATCCTCACATTGAGGTTGTTTCTGGGCACACAGGCAACCTGCTCACTGTGTCTGCTGCAGTGTAAGGCAGGGCTGTGTCTTCAGTGGGAGCAGAGCAGAGCTTCAGGGAGAACTGGTTCTTGTATGTGACCACTCACACACTGAAGGACTTCTCAGTGAAAGCTGCACAGTTTCTACTGAGAGCTAATCCTGATAGGAGAATTTGGATTAAAAGGAGGTCTCAGAATTATATTGGAAAAGAACACTGTTTAGTTGTTTGGATTTTGGTTTGTTTGTTTGTATTAATTAAAGCTGGTATCTGAAAATTACCTGAATGTTTATGACACAAACCTGTGTTACCTTCCTCTTGTCATTGTCAAAACTCCTCCTTTCTCCCTCAGGACCCTTTCATGAGTTCATATATTTTTGATTTTTTTTATGGCTCATTAATTTTAACAAGGGATGTCTAAATAGCCCTGGTATTAAAACTAATGGAGCCTGGTGGATATACCAGTAAGTGTACATCTGAATATGATGTACTGTTCAAACAAATAAAAATGAAAATGAAAATAAAAAATAATACCCTGTTTACCCAGAATCTATCAGGATTCATTAGTTCCTAAGGGAGGTGGTGGGACCCCAAGAGCCCCTCATTATCCAAGCATCATTACTGATGGGATGTTCATGTGCATTGCCCATGTAAATAACTGTAGCTGCTGTGGAATAATGATGGCCATAACTTTTCATGACCAGGGCATAGCATTTTACACCCATCCTCCCTATCTTCCAGCTCTTATACATCACAATAGTCTATGAGTCTTAGGGGGATGATAGACATTGGAGGGCTGAGGACACAGCCATTCTTTTCTTTATCTTTCTACACCATGAGCAATCATTGTTCTCTGGATTCCTCATCATTTAATGTACAGAAAATCTAGTTTGATTGTGTCTGAGCATAAAATTTCTCTATGGGTACAAACACAGATGTTTAGAAGGTAAATTAATGGCACTTTAGTTCCATTAACCTACAATAATGCTTCCTATTTGGAGTCCATGTTATTTTTAGACATGGATTCTTGTCAGTGTTTGTATACCAGACATAGATTTCCTCCTTTGTAATTAGTCTCAGATCCAATCAGAGTTAGGTTGGTTGCTTATGTCAAGGCCTTGATAACATTACATCAGTGGGTGCATGTCGAGTTTTTGGGAAGATGGGAGATTTACATCAAATTACAACAAAGATATTGTCTTCCTTCCTTCATGTCTCTCTTTCTCTATTTCTTTACTTTCACTATTAAATACTTCTTTTTTCTAGTTTTGATTGAAAACTTTTATCATACAAAATATTCTAATAACTGTCTCTCTTCACCCAAATCCTTCCATCCTACCCCAACTCTTCTCTCACACAAATTTATTCCATTTTTATGTCTTTCATTAGATGACTGAAAGGGACCTGAAACAATGATAAAATAGTATGAGATAAAGTAGAAACATCAAACTGGAAAAGGACTAAACAAACAAATAAAAAAAACACCAAAGAAAAAGCAGAGGAAACAAATACAGACACAGAGTCCCAAGTTTGCACATGAAGTGATACAATAAAACACAAAAGTAGAATATATATATATATATATATATATATATATATATATATATATATATATATATTTGTAATGAGACAAATAATATTGAAAATCATCCCTAGGTTCATATCTGGTGGCCATCTAATTCTAGACATGGGACTTTCCTTAAGAGCAGTTTATATACCCAGTTAGATGCCATCTGAGAAATATTTTGGTTTTGTTGATAAGTCATCAATTGGAGATAGCTTCTGGATTAGGGCTGATGCCTTGTGTCCACTTCCTCTCTCAGCACTGAGACTCCATCTGGTTTAGACTTGTGAAGGGTCTGTGATGCTGCCACAGACTCTAAGATGTTAGTATTCAGGCAGCTGTACTGGCCTGTCCTTAGGGTACTGACAGGAAAAACCCTCAGCTGCAGCCACCAAGAGCTCCATCTGTGCACATTCCCTGTGTTCCTCTACAAAATGGCCCTGCCCACCTCCCCCTCCTCTCTCTCTTTCTTTCAATCCCTCTCACTCTCTGTTCCCCTCTCTCCCTCTCTCACCCCCTCTTTCCTTTCTCCCGTCTCTGGCTGTTCCTGTCTCGAGAGCCTGTCTCCCCTTTCCCTTTCTTCTTTCTATGATCCCTTTCCCTAATTAAAAAATAACACTCTGCTTGAACCCTTTCACATGGTGTCTTTCTCTTGATTGCTGCTTTTCTTAAATAACACATCAGTGAGTTCAGATCTGCATCAGTCCTGTTGTGTCTGGAAAGCTCTCTCTCCTTGGTGTCCTCCTTTCCCTCTGGAATTTATCATCTGTGAACATCCTCTTTTGCAGGGTTCCCTAAGCTCTGTGAGGACAGATTTGAAGGAGACACCACATTGAATATTCCAAGGTCTCTCATTTTCTGCACATTCTCCTGCTGGTCTCTGTATATTGCAGGAGGCTCTCTGATCATGACTGAGAAAGACACTGACCTATGAATATAGGGGAATTCATTGGAGTCATTTTATTGCTAGTTCCTTTAGACTAACATGAATATTTTCTTTTTCCCTAGGTCTCATCTGTCTAATCTTAGGTTCTTGACACTATAGTGTCAGGATTGGTCCCATCACCTGGAGACGGCCAAAAATCTAATATGATGTTGGCTGATTCATTCCACAATTTTTGGACACTCAGCATCATCATATCTTGTATGCATGTCATGATTGTAGATTTCTACAGTCTAAACTTAGGTATATGGCCAACATAGTGTTGGGATTGATTCTATCACATGAAGTGAGGCTTAAATCTAATCTGAGATTAGTCGGTTCACTCCTCAAGATTCTATACATTATTGTGTCAACCTGTTCTGTAGGCTTGTCCTGAATGTAGATCTAAGGGAGTACATAGATTGTACTGCCTGTTCTTCACCTTTTCTACTGACAGACATCTAGGGTGTTTCTGATCGTGGCTATTATGAATAGAACAGCAAGGACCATGGCTGAGCAAGAGTCTCTAAAAAGGATGTAGATCCCTTTGTGTTTACAGCCAAGAGTGGTGATTTTGAATGGTGGAATAGATATAATCTCAGCCTCCTGTGGAACAGCCACATTGATTCCCACGTGACTGTACACAGCTGGCGACTGTGCAGTATGAAGTGTGCAGTCACTTCAAAATGACTTCTCCAGCAGTTAGTATCACCATCTTCAGGACTGATATTCCCAACCCAAGCCATGCCCTGTCCAGGCTTCTGCTTCACCCAGTGCATAACATGTTCAGTGAAGGTGCAGCCTGAAGCTTTGCAGGACATCGTCACTGAGGACCCAGGCTTCACCAAATGAGGACCAGACTGCTGCTGCTGCTGGAAGTGGGAGTGGACACCTGTGGAGAGAAAGGCAGAGTGTATATCTTTGTCTCCTTAGTCCCTGTTCCTTCTTCAGGTTTGGAACAGGAAATCCTCTTAACTGTAATTACTGACATGAGAAAGAGGATGATCCAGCTCCATCCCATGGTGAGGACATTTGTGCTCAGTGACTGTGGAGAGGACACTGATCATATGTTGGTGATGGTGTGGACATCCCTATATTTACCACCATAGACTCATAAAATGTGTATACTCATGGGCAAGGTACTTCTTAGATAAGGACCTAGTCCATTTGGAGAAGAAAGAGGTAGAGGACACCTGGGTCAGGCAGCAGGATGCTGATGTCCAAATCGTCATCTTGTCTGAGAAAGGAGACTTCCTGAGACCTGTGTAGACCCTGTGGATATAGCATCAAGGCCTAATCTCTCAATTTAAAAATAGAATACTATCAGAGTCATTAATTCCTTTTTCCTGACAAAATTGATTCATGGGCGGTGGTAGTGAGGAGGGAAATTTTCCATGGGAATTTCAAAAGCTCCTAAATGGGAGATTTTCACTCTTTTTTTATATAAAAGCTATTAATATTTTCTGTTTCACCATGTTTTAGGTGTATGTTCCTGGTGGCTTTTTTCTTTTCCTAAATCATTTTCTATTTGTGTAATAGTTGCCTTTATATTGAGAAAAAGAAGATTTGTGGTGTTCTGGTAGGAATATGGAAAAGAGCTAAGAGAAGTTGGATATGGAATCTCATCAAAATACATTGCATGAAAGAATGTTTTACAAAAATAAATAAATATTTTACGATTAAGGGAGAAAATAAAAATCTATGTAGTACTTTACAATGAATATTTACTGTGTGGGAAAATTGTAGACTTCACATATCAACTGTAGCAGGTGTTGTTCAGCTAATAGACTTTAAGAACAGAGTCCACAGAGGCTCTGGAATCTCTCCAATCCTTATCTAATTTCCATCCTAGTGATTAAAGGCTCCATTGTTCCAATTGATGTCCTTCTGATAAGAGTATAAAAGTTGGATTGCTCACAATAAACTTGTCACAGCTTCTGTCTTGCTGTGTCCCCTCCATTCTGGCCAGTTAAAATTCAGTTCTCATTGACCATAATCAGGAGATCCTGGCTGGGTGAGTAAGAGCTGGTGCTTACAGGTTTGTGTCAACTGAATTAATATGGTGGTTGAAGAAGTATTTTCCCAAATCAAAGCAGAAATAGTTCATTTCACTGTGGTCATCATTTGTCAATGGCAGCTGTGTGGGCCTAAGCCTCAACCCTGGTGCTAGGGAACAGAAAGTGGATTCCTTTGTTTTTCACCTTCACAGTGAAATGTTCAATGAACTGTGCTTGTGTTAAGGTCAGTAATCCAATATTCTATAGTCTGTTTGTTCACCAAAACTTCTTGACACTTAGCTGATGTCACTATAATAATATCCACAGAAGACTCAGATGAGGAAAAGTAGATTTTCTTTTCCTTTTCCAGATTCCTGAAACCTGCGATCATTAACTCTGAACTAACACCAACCATCTCTTCTCCCATTAATCTTCTCTAACTCACAGGTAAACACTCCAGCTTTCCTACTTTCAGCTGAGTCAAAGAGTTCATAGCAGTGAGAATGCAGGCAACATGAACAAGAAAACAACAGTAAAAAGCAGAAAACTGAGATAAAGGACCCTGTTGCCAATGGAGTGTTGTAACAGACAAAAATATGAAGAAATTGCAGCAGAGAACATGTGTTTGGGATAAACTGAAATCTCATGGCAATCCCTTGCTCAATTTAATATCATTTCTGCTCTTCTCTCATCTTAATGTAACAAGATTGCTTGACATTACAGAAATATGACTCTACCTACCTCCTACATTTGGTGCTTGTAATGAGATACAAAGATCAACAGTACATTGACTGATAGAAACATAAGGGGCCTGGAGCCATCAGAAGCAGAGCTTTGAACAGGCATTGAGTGGGGAGAGACAGTAGGGATGTCTCACATCTGGTTTCAAAATAAACAGTGTTGTTTGAATGTGGAGGGTGGTCTGGGCTGATACTATGGACTAAGGACAGGCAATTATAAGATGGTGCAAAACATAAACAATGGAAGGGGAACAGGAAATATGGACCAGAGTGCTGTGAGCATAAACCAGATGTTTGTACCGAGCAGTCCATGCTCTGGACAAATAGCACAAATGCTACTTGTCAAAGGAAGTCACCAACTGCCAGCTTCAAGGTCTTCCAGTTTCTTCTGCATACTGGGCTGGGAGAGGAAGTCAGGGCTCACAGGAAGTGCTCTCTGGCCTTCTGTGCACTTGCTCAAGGATCTAATTGAAGCCATGAAGATTTGGCGCCCCCTGATGGAACACTGACCCCTTGCAGCATGCTCGTCCCACCTTGATGGCCAGAGCATCATGGCTCCCTGTAAACAGAACAATGTCCTGCCTCAGAGCCACTCCAGGGTTTGGACTTGGGAATGTGAGACTTCAGAATTACATGATTTTCTGATAATTTCAGATTATGCTTTAAAATCATTTTTGTTTACTTCTGTTATTTGCATGTGGATCTCATAAACATTGGTGACTTCTTGTATCAAGTGAAACCATTCGTCTACCAACAGCATTTAGATGTAGCCATTGGCAGATATTAACCTCACCTTTGATAGATGATTTGTTTTCTGTTGTGATGTGGCCTAATTTCTGCCACGAGTGTACACATATGTGTCACACAAAGTGACAAAACTTTGAGTCTTCTTCTTAGATGTTTCTCTCCACATCTCAACAGGACAGGGGACATGATATTACTGTCTCTGATGTCTTACTTGTTTCTATCTCATCATGTAATCATCTCTGTGCCTCACTCATAACAACAAGTATGCTTTCTTCATGGGAGTGTACCATGTACTGTATCATTCCTAGGGTTATTAATTTCAGTTCAAATCATTTTTGTCATTTAATTCTTTTTGTTCATCATCCTCACGTTTTGTGTGAAATTCACATGAGAAACCATTTCTGTAAGCAGAAACCTGGGAAGTACAGGGTTAACACTGCTGGGGATAACTCAGGTCTCTGATTCCTAAAATAACTGCAGACTCAAAGGAATCCATGAATCCCTAATTCACACCCAGGTTCCCAGGTCCCCCTCTTCATTTGCCAGACCATCTCAATGGAGTCATCTGGCCTTGATTCTCACTGAAATGGATATGTGATGTATGAGATAATAGTCTGTGTTCCTTTTCACTTTCAATCTCCTCCGGATTCATCTGCAATATGGCAGAGAAATCACTACATGCACGCTACATGTTGAGAGACAACATGACATTTTAAGGAAATAACACACATGTTCAGTCATTCAACAGTTGATTGTTTCAGGCATAGGGTTCCATACATTATAAGGCTATGACTACCTGTGTAAAAGTTCTTGTAGGAACCCCAAACTTTTGTATTTTGTGGAACATTACAAAGAGCCAAGTCGATGGATCAAATGCTAACTTTTTTGTTTGGGATCTTGAGACTATCTCTCAATTCTCTCAATCCATATAGAATTCCCTTTCATTCTCTCTCTTTCATCTCTCTCTCTCTCTCTCTCTCTCTCTCTCTCTCTCTGCTGTTTTAAAGTCCTGTGGTTGTGTACAGTTGTGTACAATGATGAGTGTGCTTGTGTGTATACACACATAATAGAGGCAAGAGTTAGTCCTTGGGCATCTTTCCCCTCCCACCCTATAACCCGTCTTTAATATAGGTTTCCTAACTAAACATAAAGTTCATCAATTAAGCACAAATAGCCTGTCCATAAGCCTCCTTCCAAAACTGCCTGTCCCCAGTGTTAGAACTATAATAACCCACATTCATTCACAACTTTTATCAACTGAAGGGATGAGTTTAAACAAATTTCCATGATGAATAGAGATGAAAGTCATGCATCAATAAAATGAATTACTTAAAAGCACAGCTGGGTCACACCCGAACTGAAGCCCACAGTCCTCGATTAGAGGAGAGAAGGGAAGGTTCCAGACATGCCAGGGCTGATGGTAATGATCTTGCCCCCACCTATCCCTTGGTTTTCCCTCAAACATACATCTTATGAGTGCTATATTCAAGAAATCTGACCAAGGCTCTGCTGAGAATATGAAAAGTCTCAGGAGTTTCTACAAACTCATGATGATGCCATTACGTGACTATCTCAGGGTCTTTCATGTCCTCACATGAATCTAGTTCATACGGGACTGTGCTTCATATTTTTAAAATAGTACAAAGAGAACATGTAATGTTTTGAGGACACTGTATCCCTTCAGAGCATATGTGTAGAGAGAATTTACAGGAAACAACAGGAAAAAGTGCAGGCCAGAACCTGACAATGGTGCTTCCTCTAACCCTGTCTGCATAATCTCCTGGGATGAACCTGTGTTCAGTGTGTGCTGTTCGTTCGCTGGTGGCCGTTGAGCGGCCTCACCGTGAGGTTTATGTCTGGGTTCACACTGAGATCACTTACTGTGTCTCTAGCACAGTAATAAGTGGCGGTGTCCTCAGACTTCACACTGTTTATTTGCAGAAACAGAGTGTTCTTGGCATTGTCTCTGGAGATGGTGAACCGGCCCTTCACAGATGGTGCATATTTTGTGGTACTGCCATCATAATTAATATTTCCAACCCATTCCAGCCCCTTCCCTGGAGCCTGGCGGACCCAGTGCATCTCGTCGATACTGAAGGGGAATCCAGAGGCTACACAGGAGAGTTTCAGGGACCCCCCAGGCTTCACCAAGCCACCCCCAGACTCCACCAGCTGCGCTTCACACTGGACACCTGCAAACATAAAAAATCCTGATCAAGAAATCATCACACATGTCCATTGTCCCTCATATCAATGTCCATTCACACAGTCAGCATCTACTGCTCTCCATAAATTACCTTTTAAAAGAGCAACAAGGAAAATGCAGCTCAGCCCCAACTCCATGCTGATCCCTGAGTGAAGTCTTGGGATCCACAGCTGAGCTCCTCTGCTTGAGCTGCTAAGTGAGGGCCGGGCTGCTTTTCATCAGCAGAGAGAGGGCCCATTTGCATGTCTTCCTGCTTTTTAGCAAGCTCTGCAGTGGAGCCTGGAGATGGCAGATCCTAGATTATTTGTTAGTTTGCTGGGTTTATAATGTTAATGATGGAAAATTGGCATAAATTTAATCATTTCCAGTTGACATCTACTTTCTAATTAATCTTTGCAAACAGAAGACATGTTCTGATCTTCATTTCAACTCAACTTTCCATGCCATAGTTAATAAATAGCAGAAACTTTGCTTTCTATTGCTCATTTAGTTAATGTTAGATGTACTGTGTGGGCCTCTGTCACTGAAGGACATAAAAGTTCCCAAGTCTGCTCCAGCTACGAGTGTAGCAGCTTCCTCAGAGTGAAAACTCCCTCTCTGTATTGGGATCATGAGAAGTGCCTGAATCCCAAGTGCTCTGCTAAGCACCTGCAGTTAAATGATTTTCCTTTATAAGTGTTACCATCATCATGGTGTCTCCTCACAGCAATAGAAACCCTAATAAGATGGAAGTCATCTCAAATTTTATGTGGTTATCACCCTAAGGACTAATGGAAAGAAGGGTTGTCAAGGACTTGGAAGACATGGGAACCTCATGCATTGCTTCTTGGAATGTGAATTAGTCCAGATTTAATAGGAGCAGAATGGAGGTTCTTAAAATATGGTCAACAGAATCACCCCAAAGAACTGTCACACTCCTGGGTACTTACCACTTACAGGAGAAATATTTTGTCTCTGGATTCTGAGAGCCTCAGAATCTAAGGCAATGTACAGTTTGTACATAAACAGTGCTTGTCCCAGGCCTCATGAGACAAGATTGGGGTCTTCCCTGCTAACAGTTGGGTCCAGGTCATTTACTACCCACTGCTACTATAGAATGACTACAGAGAATTATGGCATGCTAAGTCACTGTACATTTGAAACTTATTATCTTGTTATTGCTAGAGCCATCACATTTCTCAAGGAACCATGGGATGGTCTAGTTTATATCCCTTGTGAGGCACATGTCAGAGGTTTTCAAGTAAGAGTCTTTGGCTCCTGAGACACTCGGTGACTTCCGTCCTTGGTAAACCAAAGCACTCCCTCAGTCAGATAAGATTTTAGGCCACCTCTGCTTCTCTGTGTTCCCAAGAATGAGGTAGGATGTCCAGATAAATCCAGATAAAAGTAAGCATGGATGTTTGGATTGGCATCATCACACTTCTTAGAATTTGAAGGTATATAAAATATTACATTAATTTCATAACTACAGGTAGAGGCACATTAAATGAAATGATCCCACTTTGATATCAGCTGTGATAAGGGCAAAGCATTGGGGGAAATTTCATTTAATGTTTCCCTTGCATGATGTCAGGGTCCTAGTGCTCAGCTGTTCTATAGAAAGAACCTTGTTCTCAACCCAGACCCCTGATGATCCAGGACTGTGATTTGTATCAAGTGATGACAAAAATCAATTTTCTTTTCTGAACGTTTGTCCCTCACTCCAAACAAAACAAAATTTCAGCTTCATAAACTTGCAGTTTTTAATTTGCTTTTTTCCATGTTTTATTTGTTATGGGAATTCTGTTACAGGTCCCCTAGCAAAATGAGAGGAATATTTTAATCTGAGATATGTTTTACACTGGGGATGGACCTGACTAAGAGAGAAAAGGCTGAGCAGAGGAGTGTGTGGTCCTTCTGAGTGAGGAAAAGAGTGACAGAGTGTGTCAGTGTGGGCTTGTTTTTCGAATAGCCAGGCTATTCCTTAAGATTTTTTTCTAACTTCAGGATTGTTAATCAGTTGTGCTTAACATTACCGGAGAGAAGCAGCTGGCACCAGTCAGTTGCATGCCTTCTCTTCTAACATTGGTTAGGAGTGGTATGATGTCTGGGGGACTTTAATTTCAGAGGGCTGCAGTCTCTAGACAACACCTCCTTAAAGATTTATCCCAGCTGGGCATTGGAGGCACACGACTTTAATCCAAGCACTCGGGAGACAGAGGCAGGAGGATCTCTGTGATTGAGGCCAGCCTGGTCTCTAGGGCGATTGCCAGGATAGGCTTCAAAGCCACAGAGAGAAACCCACTCTCAATAAACAACAAAAAAATATTTATCCCTACAAGTCAGGGTGCTGGATGGGGTTACCCTGGAATTTCAGCGTCTTCTGCTCTGATCTGAGCAATGTCTATAAAAAGGATTCACTTCAAAGTCCATTATGGTTCTCTGCTGATGGCTCTCATGGTGACAATGTACAGGAGTCTTTGCCTTCTTCCTCTGTGTGGGTTCACAGAGACAGCCTCCTCTCACAATGGAATTCATTCACAAAAGTCTGGGCTCTGTGGGATGGAGAAGAGATGGTGTGAGCGTCCTCTCCTGAGGTAGATTAATGCGTCACAATGTGTGCTGAGCGGGTGCAATGTGTGTGAAACTGTGTAGGGTTTTCATTGAAAATATGCACACATTGATTCCTAGCATTCTCAGCCAAACTTCTCTCTGAGGATCATTTCTCACTTCTCTGCCTGGACCTCTTCCACTAATCAAAAAAACCAGCAGTTTCTTCAGTTTCTGTGCTATATTTGATGCTGCTGAACCACTGAATGTCCCAAGTGCCACTTGCACTATCCCTGGGTCCCTTTGCAGACAGGATTGCATCTGGGACCTGGATCATAATGTCTCATTCTGATTCTCCAACAGATGGAGACACTATGGTGTCTTCTGTGGTCAGATATCTCATCTGAACCAAGAAACAGTACAGATGTGTTTCTGGAGATGTCTGGAGTGTCTGCTCTGCAAGTTATGTGTGGAGATGTTTACAGATGACTTCTATACTCCGTTCCTCCATTACATCATGGGTCAGCATTGTGAGAGGAGCGTGTCTCCTGATGAAACACCTAGACTGTACAAATCAAGGAAAATGTCTGTGAAGGCTTATTAGACTTGGACACCATCTTTAAGTTCTTATGGATGGGATACCTGATATCAAATCAACCACTGAAAATCATCAAATATGTGCAATCCTCTGAGAACACTCATGAGAAAGAGGTTCCAAATTAATTGTCTTCTTCATTGCTTATGAAGCTTTATAGTTCCAGAAAAACACAGAATCAAATATAGGGTGTAGATACTGCCTGTCTGTTGTCAAGAGACTTCACTTAAGCAAGACATTATATGCTTTAAGTGGGGGAAGCATAAGAGTTGGAAAAACAGGATTTTTACAAATTTTAAGAGTCAATAACATTTGATCCCGGTGACAACAGCAGCCAGTTCTGCAATCAGTGGTGATTTGTAGCATTTAGTTTATTTAGACCGTGTGTGTGTGTGTGTGTGTGTGTGTGTGTGTGTGTGTGTGTGTGTCTGTGTGTGTGTTTTCATGGAGGGAAAACAGAACTCTGTTTTTTCCTTCCTTACAGACCCCAAGTGCAGACAGCATTATGGGAAAGCATCAGATGGAGTGCCAGCTGAGACTGAGAACCCAGGAACACTCAGTTACATCTGCACCCGTTCCTGCAATGTGCTGGTTTTCCATGTGCGCAGTGCGCTCCCTGCTGGTTCTGAGCGCTCCTGCAGGGAGGTTTGTGTCAGTTTCACACTAAAGTCCTCTCACTGTGTGTCCAGCACAGTAATAAATAGTGGTGTCCTCGGCTCTTAAGTTGTTCATTTGCAGGTAGAGGCTGCTTTTGGAGTCGTCTGTTGAGACGGTGAGCTGCCTTTCACGGATACCTGTAGTTTGTTGCATAATTATCAGGTTTGTGCTTAATTCTTCCCACCCACTGCAGTCCCTTCCCTGTAGCCTGGGGGACTCAGTGTATCCAGGAGTCACTGAAGCTGAATCCAGAGGCTGCACAGGAGAGTTTCAGGGAACCCCCAGGCTGTACCAAGTCTCCACCAGACTCCACCAGCTGAACCTCACACTGGATGCCTGCAAACAGAGAATTCTGTCAGTACACACTCAACGGATGTCCAATGTCTCACTTACATTTGACCAAACATTTAGTATCTCTCCTTATGTATAAATTACCTTTTGAACAGAGCAACAAGGAAAACCCATCTCAGTATCAAGTCCATGCTGAGTGTTGAGTGTTCAGTGATGACCACAGAATGGGAGGACCGGTGAGTCCAGACCTGGGTGCCTCTGTCAGAACTGTAGGTTCAGGACAGGTTTTCATGGGCAGAGGGGGACATAATTTGCATGTCTTCCTGCTGTGTCATGAACTCAGCGCCAGGAGCTTAGTGGAGACAAATAAGGGTGCAAATGTCTGAGATGAAATAAAGACCAAAGTGGAGTTTATGGTATGAAAGCATCACTTACTCTCCAGGGCCACAGGTTAGTTGGTAGAGTATTGTTTTGCATTTTTGAAGCCATATGTTTATTCCCAGGACTGCACTGTAGACAAGAGAATGCGGCAGGGGAATTAAGAGTTTGAGTTACACTTGGTCTGTATGGAGCTGTTTGTCAGGAGGAAGAGTGAAAAAGAATGAATAAGAAAAAAAGAAAATTTACTTAATATCATTTTAGGTTTTAAAAAAGAAATACAACTTTTCAGCCTTAATTTATTGTTCTCTTTTATAAATTCTTTCTTGTCTTTGTGAAATAATTATGTATTTAATAAGAAACTCAGAGAAACAAAACGAAACCAAAATTGTTTTAAAAAAAATGGGTCGGTGAATAGTGAAAGCATTTGTTAAGCTGAATTAACACATTGTTGCTGAGTGGTATAGCATATCAGGCATAAAGGTCCACTATTGACCCTCAACAAAACAATAGAACAACTATATGAATATAAGCACTGTGGTTCTGCTTTAACAATGATTAAAACACATTTTGATGACCTGTACTTAACATTTAGCTCCTCCAGTTCAGACCTTCCCCAACTACAATAAAGACCTGCTCTTCTGTGACCTCCCTAAAACATCGGATGGGACTATTTCCTCCCAGCCACGCCCTTCAGTTCTCTGGATCCCCAAGCATTTGCTTTCCTTTCACCACCAACTGAGTCCAATGTTACACACACACACACACACACACGCACGCACGCACGCACGCACGCACGCACGCACACGCAGAGAGAGAGAAAGAGAGAGAGAGAGAGAGAGAGAGAGAGAGAGAGAGAGAGAGAGAAGGAAGCAGAGAGACAGGAAATGTATTATGTAAGGATGAAGAAATCATGAATTTGAGAGTGAGCATGAGTTGGACACAAGAAGAATTTGAGTGGGGACATTGACTGCCACAGTACTAAGACTCAGAAATTCTCAAAAAAATACTTAAAATTTTAAAAGCATCAAGGGAATCTCCCCTCATGCACAGCTCCATTGTGAGTGGCTTTCCTTCAGTGCTATCACTCAATGGGAAGCCTTGGTTTCCAGGCCTGGGCTCCTCAGCAGGTTCTGCGGGGTTAGGACTATTCTGGTTTTCGAAAGCAAAGGGAGGCCTTGTTTTCATTTCCAGCTCTTTATAAGGAGGTTTGTGTTGGGAGTATTAGAAATATAAATGCCTAGACCAAATGAAAGAGACAAAAACAAGTAACAGGGAAATAATTAAAAATATTATCAATAATTATTTCTGATATAATTTGGTCTGATTTATTTTTTAATTTATTTAATTTTCACAACAGACACCACTCTCTCTTATTAGGTCTACAAAGGCCATTACAATACAAATTTGATAATTTTAGAAGAATTAGCAAAGTTTTATACATGATGAGTCTAAATATTAAATTGAAGAAATTGTTTTAAAGGATGTTGCTTACTGTTAATTCCTGTAAAAGTCTGGTGTGTGAAACCCAGTATGGAAGAACAATGATATATAAATTCTATACACTATTATTTTTCTGGGAGTAACTTTCAATTTTGAAATTTAACACTTTGTTTGCATTAATTATTAGTCTGGTAAGGACTGTGTTTCAATTAGCATTTCTGTAATCAGGTCACTAGTTTTAAACATTTTCAAACTAATGAAGGAACAATGTGTGCCTCTGCAAAACGACAGAGAGAAATCTTGAGGTCTCATTCATGGACCCTGCTCGGGTGTCCATCCATCCTTTCAGACCTGTCCCCTCCCCAACATGACCTCTGTCCTGATTGGGTGAGACTCAGCATGAAGAACCTTGAGATTGCCTCTCCATGAGACAAGAATGTCCAGTCCTAGTTTCCAATTGAGGATTTCATTTTTTATGAGATGTACTGTCTACATGTTGATTGAAAGAGTCCTTGAATTGTGTCATTTGCTTCTCTGCAGCATTCGCAGGAGAGTGACATAGACTCTAGGAAATAACTGACCTTATATCTTTCTAGAGGAGGATTCTAACTGCCATAGGAGATGGTCTCCTGGGCCTTATGTGTGGTTAACTGAGAGGAATAAACTCTGAGTAGAGTCAGGAAACACCTTTGCTGGCCCCTCTGCACTTACTCCCCAGGCTCTGCATAACTGATTTATTTTGGTTTTCCTTTTTGATGTCTTATGGTAAAAATACTTATCAATGTTATTGATCATGTGGACTTGATTTCATTGTAAATCATAATGATATTTCAGACTGTGTTCCTGTGTGTTTTCTTCAATAGAACAAGGTCTCAAATTGATTAATCTCACTCCTCCATATGGATTGCTATGAAATGTTTGTATACAGATTTATACTCTCTCAGCAATTTTGCACAGGTCAGGATTGCTTTCCTAGGAATCTCTTGTGACTGTGATGGACCATGGCAGTCCTAAGATGGAGTTCTGTGGAGAATGGAAGCTTTGTCTATTCTTGAGAATTCCAGGCTGTCCCCACAGAACTCAGCCCTATGCACCTTGCATGAGTCCAGCTAGTCCAATCTAACAACAACTCAGCGTTTATATTACTTTTAATCTTTCTGTTGACAGTTCCCCAGCATTCACAGATAAGGGAACCCTCTTTGCTGACTCTGTTGCTTATGTCTAAGCAAGAGTTCATGATGGTGTCCAACCTTTATGATGCAAATAAGACATTGGCAGGACAGTGGGCCTTGGAGGACAAGAAATTTCTTTAATAAAAACAGTAGCCTTGCTGTCAATGGCAGAATTATTTTTCCTGATATTCAGCCTTTGTAGAGCCAAGGTATGTGTGTTCTCATAATTAAAACAGAAGAAAAACAATAAATCCTACATAGACAGAATTGCTTAGATACAGATATGTGAAAGTAATAACAGAGTCAAAAGTCAGCAGAGGTCATTAGTGGCCCTTGACACCTCCAAAAACAAAAATCGACTCAGTCTCTCCCTCTGTCTCTGTGTTTGTGGGGTGTGTGTGTGTGTGTGTGTGTGTGTGTTGGTGTGGGGCTGGCGGGATTATCCTGTGACATACACTGATGTCCAGTCAATGTCAGTCAGTGTCACCATAAAATGTGTTGCAAAGACAATCCAATTTCAGGAAATAGGGCATTGATCACCCAGGGCTCCTGATGACATCAATGTCTTTTACATTATCAGTGTAGGATCCCCATGATCTGGCCCAGTGTTAATAATCAGGAGCCCAGAATGCTGAGAGAGTAACAGACTCTATGCCAGAGGACTCCACAGTGTGACATTTGGACCATCTTCATCTCTCAATTGAGAAGAAATGTGATTACTACCAAAAAAGAAATAAAGGATCAGACCTCCCCATAAATGATCACATAGAATTGTAATTAAAGGAAAGGTAAAGAGACTCCCCACATTGTATGGAGACAACTTCCACCAAAGTATTTTGTGTGCTCTTAGATACATCACTGAATTTTGAAAAGTGATTTGTTTGTTCTGATATTGTTGATTTTTATTTTCCTAGCCAAATTCATATTATAGTGTATTCCCAATAAAATCCTAGTGTCTTAGATTTAAAGGTCACACACACACCCTCACCACCTACCCTCCCTAACACATTATAATGTATTGTCATAGTTTCTTATTCTCTGCTTCATTAAAGCAGAAGCATGTCAATGTAGGTTTTCACTGATAAAAATCTCCTCAAGATCTGGTTACTGAATGAAAACCAATAAGGATCACTTCATTATCAGATATTATTTGGAAAAATTGACAAACACTATGTAAGACTGTTAGGAGTAGGGTAAAAACGGGACACACAGAATGATTATTTCTGTGTAATTATCCAGGCTGATCTCATCTGTCCTCTCAGCTTCCTGCTCCTCCTGGTTTCTGACACACTCAGGATGTGGTTGAAACACTGTGTCTTGCACAGTAATAGACTGCAGAGTCCTCAGATGTCAGGCTGCTGAGCTCCGTGTAGGCTGTGCTGGAGGATTTGTCTGCAGTCAGTGTGGCCTTGCCCTTGAATTTCTGATTGTAGTCAGTACCACCATGAGAAGGATTAATCCATCCAATCCACTCCAGGCCCTGTGCTGTCTTCTGTTTCACCCAGCTCATAAGAGAGCTAGTGAAGGTGTAGCCAGAAGTCTTGCAGGACAAGTTCACTGAGGACCCAGGCTTCACCAGCTCAGCCCCAGACTGCTGCAGCTGGACCTGGGAGTGGACACCTGTGGGGACAAAGGCAGAGTGGATGTCACTGTCACCTGAGTGCATGGCCCCTCCTCATGTCTGGAACTTGGAGCACTTACCTGTAGCTGCTGTCACCAGGAAGAGGATGATCCAGCTCCATCTCATGGTGAGGACCTGTGTGCTCAGTGACTGTGGAGAGGACACTGATCATGTGTTGGTGGTGGTGTGGATATCCCTGTATTTACCACCATAGACTCACATGATTTGCATATTCATTCCTTAGATAAGGACCTAGTGCAGCTGGAGAAGAAGGAGGTGGAGGACACCTGGGTCAGTCAACTGGATGCTGAGGTCCAAATCCTCATCCTGTCTGAGGAAGCAGTCATTCCTGAGAACTGTGTAGACATTGTGGTCATAAAATCATGGCCTAATCCCTCCATTTACAATAGAATCCCACCAGATTCATTAGTTCCTTCTCATGACAAAATAGATACACAGGTGGTGATAGCAATGATGAGAATTGTCCAGGAAATTTAATCAATTCCTAAATGGGTAGAATTTTCACTCTTCTTTCATATATAAGCTATTTATATTTTTCTGTTTCAGCATATTTTAGGTGTATGCTCCTGGTGGCTTTTTTTTCTTTTCGTTAATCCTTTTGTATTTGTTTAATTTCCTTTCTATTGAGAAAAAGAAAAGTTGTGGGTTTCTTGTAGGAATATGGAAAACAGCTAAGAGGAATTGGACATGGAATCTCATCAGAATACAATGTATGACAAAGTTTTACGAAAATAAAAAATACATAAATATTTTAAAATTAAGGGAGAAAAATGTATGTAATATTTAACATTGATTGTTTACTCTGTGTGAAAATTGTAGACTTCACATATCAAATGTAGCAGATGTTGTTCAGCTAAGACTTAAAGAAGGGAGTGCACAGAGACTCTGGAGTTCCTTGCAATCCTCAGCAGATTTCCATCTGATTTCCTCTGATTAATGACTCTTTTGTGCCCCCTGCTGTCCTTACAATTTTTATATTCTTATCGTCCTGAATTCAATAATTTGGATTGCTAGCAATTAACTTGTCACAACTTCAGTCTTGTTTGGTTCCCTCCATCCTGGCCTGTTTGAAATTTAGTTCTTGACAGTTTTTGACAAAGAAGCTAAATTTATGTAATGGTAAAAAAGAAAGTATCTTCAACAAATGGTGCTGGCATAACTGGATTTGGCCATTAGAAGATTGCAGATCGATCCATATCTATCACCATGCACAAAATTTAATTACAAATGGATCAAAGATCTCAACATAAATCCAGCCACAGTGAACACCATAGAAGAGAAAGTGGGAGATACCCTTTAACAAATTGGTACAGGAGACTACTTCCTGAACCTAACACCAGAAAACAGACATTGAGAAAGATAATTAATAAATTTCTCTCCTGAAACTAAGAAGCTTCTGTAAGGCAAAGGACACAGTTATTAAGACAAAACCACAGCCCTGGAATGGGAAAAATATCTTCACCAACCCCTGATGGGGAATGTACTATATATGTTTATCTTATTGATTGTTAAATAAAATACTGTTTGGCCAATGAAACGGCAAGTTAGACAGGAGTCAATAGGAGTCAAAGAGGATTCTGGGAAATGTAGTAGAGAAGTGCTGATCCAGGCAGGAAGTGACATGGCAAGGAGACTCATATTTAAGCGAAGGAGAAACAGGAGGGGCCTATTTATCCCCTCCACTCCTCCTCCAGTGGCAGGATGTAATCCACTGGCAAGGAGGGACGCCAATAAGGTGTCCGATAAGATAAGTCTTATAAAATATATAGATATATGATAATTGAGACTGAACTAACAGATGAGAATCCTAGTCATAAGCCAAGCAGCTTTGAATCTAATACAAGTTTCTGTGTATTCATTTGGGCCTAACTCGGGCAGGCAGCTGGCTTAAAGCTCACACGTGGCAGTGGGGCTCAGGCGACATTTGGCAGAAAGATTTATCGTAACAAACCCCACATCTGAGAGGGCTGATTTCCAAAATATACAGTGAACTCAAGATGCTAGCCACCAAAACACCAAACAATGAAATTAATAAGTAGGGTGCAGAACTAAATAGATATTTCTCAACAGAGCAATCTAAAGTCACTGAAAGAGACTTAAGAAAGTGCTCAACATCTTAGCCATCAGGGAAATGCAACTCAAACCAACTCTGAGATACCATCTTACACTGGCCAGAATGGCTAAAATCAAAAACACCAATGACAGTCTATGCTGGAGAGGATATGGAGAAAAATGAACACTGCTCCATTGCTGGTGGGAGTGCAAACTTGTAAGACCACTTTGGAAATCAGTATGGTGGTTTCTCAGGAAAATGGGAATCAGTCTACCCAAGAACCAGCAATTTCTCTCTTGGGCATATACCCAAATAATGCACATTCATACAACAAGGACTTCTGTTCATCTATGTTCATAACAGCGTTGTTTGTAATAGCTAGAACCTGCAAGCAACCTAGGTGCCCCTCATCGGAAGAATGGATACAGAAAATGTGGTAGATTTTCACAATGGAATGATTACCACTCAGCAGAAAAAGAGCAATGGAACCTTGAAATTCGCAGGCAAATGAATATAACTAGAAGAAACCATCCTGAGTGAGGTAACCCAGTCACAAAAAGAAAAACATAATATGTACTTACTCATATATTAATTTTAGACAGAGCACAGGATTACCAGGCTACAATCCACACTGACAGAGAAGCTAGGACACAAGGAGAACTGTAAGAGAAGAATGCATGCCCCACCCCCACGCCCTAACCCTCTCCCCCAGTAAAGGGGAAGGGGATAGAATTTCTTGGGCTAATTGGGAGCATGAGGGTAGGGGAGAGAAAGCTGGGAGATTGAGAGAGAGATTAGAGGAGGGGAGTGGAGGAAATGGGGGAGCAGGCAGGTTAAGTCGTGGGAAGAATAGAGGAGAGCATGATGAGAGATACCATAGCATAGGGAGCCATTATAGTTTCAAGGAGAGATCTGGCACTAGGGAGATTTCCGGAGATCAACAAGGACACCAATTGACAATGTAAGCAACAGTGGAAAGGCTACCCTAAATTCCCTTCCGCTATAATGAGACTGATAACTATCTTATATGCTATCCTAGAGCCTTCATCCAGTGGCTGATGGAAGCAGAGGCAGACATCCACCGCTAAACACTGATCCCCACTTCTGGAATCCAGTTGCTGAGAGGGAGGAGTAAAGAGCAAAGGGGACAAGACCAGGCTGGTGAAACCCACAGAAACAGCCGACCTGAACAAGGGGGAGCCCATGGACCCCAGACTAACATCTGGGAGGCCAGCACAGGACTGACCCAGACCCCTGCACATGGATGTCAATGAGGAGGCCTATGAACTCTGTGGGGCCTCTGGCTGTAGATCAGGATTTATCCTGTTGTGAGAAAGGACTTTAGGAGCCCATTCTACATGGAGGGATGCTCTCTCAGCCTGGACACAAGGGGACAGATGGGGCGGGGTTAGCCACTGCCCAGGATGGTATGACAGACTTTGGGGATCACCCATGGAGGGCCTCATCCTCCCTGGGGAGCATATGGGGGTGAGTTTTGAGAGGAGTTGAGGAAGAGGGAGAGGGATTGACTGTGAAGCAGGCTTGTTTCTAATTTGAATTAATGAAGAAATTCTTTGGAAAATATATTAATACATTTTCTTAAATTGCATTTATTCCTTACTCTGTTAAACATTTCAACACACACATGAACTGCTTGACCTGCCATCTGTCTATTCTGTCATGTGGAAAGCTTTCACTTGTTATCACCACAGAAATCATATTGTCTTGTAGTATTTTCATTTTGTGTAAGTGACACTTGATTTCTTCTTGTCACTATTTTTAATATAAATGTCTATAACAAACTTTCACAAGTCTCTGGTGGGGCCAGAATCTACCTCTTCAGAGATCTTTCACAACACCACAAGCCACTAAGCACAATGTGTCTTTGTCAACTGTGTGGCAGAAGCTAAGCTGTCTGCAGAGCACAGGGGGTAGTGCAGAGATTCAAAGGTGTTGAGTCTTTCTCTACTGCAAATGAGGACTCTTCCACCTTTTCACCATGAGCAAGGAGTTACTTAATGATGGATGTGTGCAGTTCATGAATGGGCTTCCCTGTTGTCCACAGATTCAGGAATGAAATTATGTAGATGTTAAACACATGTTTTGTGAATGAAAGCTCTTCCCACACAAATACTGTTCAGTGAAAATGTTTGATTTCTACTGATAATGAGGTGATGATGGGAAAATAAGAAACTATTTTCTCCTTTTCTGTGAGGTAGGGTTAGTGTGGGGGCTCCTGGAGAGAGGTCACCTGGAGCAGAACTTTCCTGAGGCAAGGCTCAGTTGCAGGTGGGCAATTATCAGGACGAAAGACAACTCACCTCACAGAGACCAGGGCACTGAGTCCTAGAGTTCAGTGCTCAGCAGGAAATCTATCTGTCAAGGTCCACAAACTGGCTCAAGATGGAGGAACGGAATAACATCATAAATAGTTATTCTACAGAATATTAATATTTTGACATAGCAGACATATCCCCAGTTTAACCAAGACTCTCTTAATTTTTAAGATTCTATGAAAAACACAGAAGAAAAAGTCAGGAAAGCTGGGACAGACAATTTTCCTACAACCGTCCCCAATGGGCACAGGAACTGCAGCCTGAGCCTCGGCTGAGTCTAATGTGAGCGGCTCCCATCAGTGTTGAGAACTGAGGTCAGAGGTTGTTCCAGAGGAACAAACTCTAGTTGGATATATGATGAGGATGAAAGGTATTCATTAAGTAGCAGATAATGGCTCAGCTCTGTTACTGAGGTGCACAGTTCTCAGGAAAACAGACATATGTGAGACCTGTTAGGGTGTCCAGTCACACAGTGTGCCTTCTCTGAACTCCTGTAATAACAAACAATGACCTAGTCAGAATATCTTAGGAATTTAGGATTTCCCCTGAATTACACCAGGCAGAAGCCTCAACAACACCCAGGACCTTCACTAACATTTGATCTTGGTGACATCAGCAGCCATTTCTGTAGACAGGGGTGATTTTTAGCATTTAGTTCATTTAGAAAGTGTGTGTGTGTGTGTGACTCTGTGTGTGTGTGTGTGTGTGTGTGTGTGTGTGTGTGTGTGTGTGAGAGAGAGAGAGAGAGAGAGAGAGAGTTTCCATGCGTGCTTGCGTGCATGTGTGCGTGTGCGTGTGCGTGTGCATGTGTGTGTGTGTTTATGGAGGGAAAACAGAACTCTGTTTTTTCCTTCCTTACAGACAACAAGTGCAGAGAGCATTGTGGGAAAACATCAGATGGAGTGCCAGCTGAGACTGAGAACCCAGGAACACTCTGTTACATCTGCACCTGTTCCTGCAATGTGCTGGTTTGACATGTGCACAGTGCGCCCCCTGCTGGTCCTGAGCGCTCCTGCAGGGAGAGAGGTTTTTGTCAGGGTTCACACTGAAGTCCTCTCACTGTGTCTGCAGCACAGTAATAAATGGCGGTGTCCTCGGCTCTTAAGCTGTTGATTTGCAGGTAGAGGCTGCTTTTGGAGTCGTCTCTTGAGATGGTGAATCTGCCTTTCACGGACTCCGCATAATCTGTTGCATAATTATTATATTTATGTTCAATTACACCAATCCACTCCAGCCCCTTCCCTGGAGCCTGGCGGACCCAGTGCATGTAGTAACCACTGAAGGTGAATCCAGAGGCTGCACAAGAGAGTTTCAGGGACTTTCCAGGATGCATCAAGCCTCCCCCCGACTCTACCAGCTGCACCTCACATTGGACACCTGCAAACACAGAGAATCCTGTCAATAAATCTCACAAATATCCATTGTTTCTTTCACTCACAACCACTCACACCCTAGGCATCTCTTACTACAAATAAATTACCTTGTAAAAGCGCAACAAGGAAAACCCAGCTCAGTCTCATCTCCATGCTGAGTGTTGACTGCTCAGTGATGACCACAGAATGGGAGGACCTGTGAGTCCAGATCTGGGTACCTCTGTCAGAGCTGTAGGGTCAGGGCTGGTTTTCATGTGCAGAGGAGAACAAAATTTGCATGTCTTCCTGCTCTATCATAAGCTGAGGGATGTGACCTTAGATGACACAATAAATGGTACAGATGTCTGAGATGACATAAGGGACAACGTGGCATTTATAGCTTAGTGTCACTGATGATTCTGTGGACAGACTCAGTTGGTAGAAATCATATTTTCAAGGTTGAAGCTCTGTGTTCACCTCCACCACTGCATCGATAAAACAGTTGTGGAAGCAGGAAAATTTTATGCTTGGGTTATGCTTGGAATACATGAAACTGTGTCTAAAAATAGAAAGGTGTCAGGCAAAACTTTAAATTGTCTTATAGCCACTTGGCAGGTACCTTTCCAGTAATCAGAGTCCCCTTCCCATTCAATTCTGAGGCCTGACAAGGAAGATTCCCTGAGCTTCTGGTCAACCTCTACTTTCTAGTTGAGGGAACACAGGAGGATGTCTTATCAACTCACTGGTATTTCAAACACTATTTTAAACTCAATATAGGTTTGCATAATCTTTAACATAGAATTGGCCTAGGGTGCTTACACCAGCCACAATGCATTCCTCACACATTTGCAAACATATTAAACACATGACATTCTTATTTGTGATAGGGAGGGAATGTCTGCTAGAGAAACATGTGAAATGAATTATCTGAGATAGAAAAGACACTGAACCCTTGGGATTATGCAGTACCCCAGCGTTTATTCAAAACCCAATCAATGCTCTATGGAATAAATGCAACCAAGCATGAACTGTGAGATGTGATGCTGTGTCAGTGTAGGTCCTTGTTTTGTAAAGGCTGGAGATGGTAGGGAAAGACACTGTGACTGGGATGGATTCACATATGGAGTCCATAGAACACTGTATGATCTCAGAACCTATCTCAGTTAGCATGCACATACACTCAATCCCTATGTGAAGTCTGTGAAAAGTGATTTTCTAACACCTTTAACCAACATACAGGAATTATACCTGTAGGGAGAAAATGGCCAAGGGAAAAAAAACACCCTCTCAATGACTTGACACTAAGTATGTGCTCTTCCATGTCTCTGACTATTGAATGTCTGTTTTTATATATCTTTCATTTGCTGAAAACAGTAAAAATGGGTTTGAATAAATCTAGAAAATGAGTATCCAGGATTCTTGAAGAAATCATACAGATATTGTTTGATAAATAATGTTTGTAGTCTGTTTATTATTTGAGTCCCTTGGGGGTCTCTAAAAAGGAATCACCCCTGTTAAAGTGTGACAAAGATGACCTCATCTCCTCTGTTCAAAGACCAAGCTATACCTTCCTTCCATGACCACTCTGCAGTATTGAGTCTGAGGATTGGCTGTTATTAGAAATTCCTTACCGCTGAGGACAGTCTGTGGGACTGGGATGGCCTTTTTGGATGCTCATTCACTTCTTCATCCCTGGAATTCCCACATCTGATTCTTTGATTTTTATGATTGACGTTTAGGCTATGGGTTTCCATGGTGGGGACCCATTCTTCTTATCAATGTAGACACAGCTGTCAAGTGTAGTTTCTGAGGGACTTCAACCACTCTGCTTTCTCTGCCACCGTGTGTGTGATACTACGATGGTTTGGGGGACATTTAATTCAGACATTCTCTCTCATCTTTGGTTTGTTCAAATTTTCCTAATGTTCAGAGAGAATAAGACAAAAATATCACAGAATGCAATGTAAGGCTTGTTAACTAAAGGTTTGATATGAGACCACTTACACTGCTGACTTTATTTTAATTACATAACTGGGCTGCTGTATTTCATGGTCTCTGTTTTGGTCAGATTTCTGTTCCCATGACTCTGTGGCAGGAGAGCATAAATCACAGGCCAGGTCAATCTGATCACATGACTTTCAGTTCTCTTCTATGAAGTCAGAGATGAATTCTCCTCTGTTGCATTTAAGGATATTAAGGATCAGTGTGACCACTTGAGTAATTACTTCATATGTTGTTTGAATCCTATTACCAATCGATATAATTTCTCACACAGAAGAGTCCATCTCTGGGAGGCAGTAACCATCGACAGAAGAGTTCTTATCTATACTCAGCCCCACAAAGGTGACACCAGGAAATCCCGTCTGTGCATTGCATGGTGGGTAATGCATCTGCAGGTGTGTGGACCCCCTTGTCACACTGTGTCTCATTCCCTAGGCATCTCAGCAACTGCTTTGTGTAAACAGGCTAGGATGAGCTCTAACATACAGATATCACTGAGAGTGCAGTGTGTGAGTGAGAAACAATGAAATCAGATTTTTCTTTGAAAACTATTGCCATGTGTGATCAGCTGAATTCCAAAAAGTTGTTTTCATCAAAACATATTCCTCAACACAGAGAGACTGCTCAGCCTGTAAAGACTCCGAACACATTCAAAATGACAAGAATATTACTGTACACCCTGTCCTGAGACTCACAGTGAGACACAAACAAATGTGACTTCACATAAACACAGCATTTCAGCATCAGAGAGAGAAAAGACCCCATGTCTTCTCTGTGCATGGGGAGTGGGAATCAAAGACAGAGGAAACCAGGTGTTTTTCTTCCCCTGTTCCTTAGGCCTGAGCGCCCCCTGCTGGCCCAGAGCTCCTCTGCAGGGAGGTTTTTGTGTGGGCTCATGCTGAAGTCCCCTCACTGTGTCTCTTGCAGTAATATGTGGCTGTGTCCTCAGTGGTCACAGAGTTCAGCTGCAGGAAGAACTGGTTCTTGGCTGTGTCTCTGGTGATGGAGATGCGGCTCTTGAGGGATGGGTTGTAGCCAGTGCCACCACTATAACCTATGTTCCCCATCCACTCCAGCTTCTTACCTGGGGACTGCCTGATCCAGCTCCAGTAGTAACCACTGTTGGTGATGGAGAAACCGGTGACAGAGCAAGTGAGGGACAGAGACTGTGAGGGCTTCACCAGGCCAGGTCCTGACTACTGAAGCTGGATCTGGGACAGGACACCTGCAGACAGGAAGAGTCAATTCTGTCAATCACATGTTGTCACATCCCATCATGGACACATGTATGAAATGGTCACACTCACCAGGAAGGACTGTCACCAGGTACAGAAGACCCAGCAGTCTCATCTTCTAGGCTACACCCCCTTTACTCAGAGGTCAGCCTCCTGTGAGAGAGATGTGAGCTCCCACAGCCCAGGAGGGGATTTAACTTAGAGCTAGAAGATGCATTTGCATTTTGGGGTTTACCTTTTCCTTATAAAAGAGGAGGGTGGATACCACGCCATTTCCTTATTACAACACAGCCATCACTGTGTCTGACTTCCTACAGTGTGAGTCTGGAGCAAGAGAGCATGGGGACTGCAAGGATCACAGGAAACACATCTTGGAGTGAGGTTGCCTTCCTAGCCCAAACTCTCCACCCAATTCTTCTGCTTCTGTATTTTTAATGCTCAGGTCAGTGCTAACATTTTTTCACACTTAGGTTCCTGAGTTCCTGGTTCTGATTAAGAGGACCACACTGCTTAGGTTTTCTTCCTTTTCCCACGCACGTGATTGGTTTCCATCTTTCCCAGAAAGTTAGCACGCCATCCGGTTGCTGTAGCACAGGGTCCACACCTGATTCTTGCTCCCTCCAGACTGTGGAATGTAGAGGAAACACCTGCTGGTAGAAGACTCTGCATCCCATATTCCCTCCTCCTGACTCAACTTCTAAGTCCTCCCCTTCCTAATACACCACTGTGCTGTCTTTTGAAGACAAACAGGCTTCTAGTGAATAAAATAAAATAAAGCAAAATGATATCAAAGAAAAAGTAACTCATTGCAACAGGACAAAACAAACAAACAAACAAACACTGGAGGAAAAGACCCCAAGAAAAGACACAAGGAACAGGTGTGGATGCAGAGACCACCTGATTTACATGCTCAAGAATCCCATAAATCAACAATTATTAGCTTACTACTATAAGAGAAGGAACTGTATTACAAAATAATATATATATATATATATATATATATATATATATATATATATATTTGTCAATAAAGCCATGTGACATATTGAGGCTGGGAAACTCCCAAATGCATTAGAATTGGATACATGATGACATCTAATGATGGACCTGCAACCTATGCTTAGGAGTGATAGTTTCCCTCAGATAGGCTACCTTAGAGAAATCTCATTTTTCATTTGAAAGATGTCATCAATTGGAGATTGCTTCTGGACAGTGATGGGAAAACTTGTACACTTCTTTGTGCTCTAGAATCCCATCTTCTATGGACCCTTGCTGGTCCTACTTTTCCTATACAGAAACTGATTCCACTATGAGAGAAATTGTCTTTATAGTGAGTGAGACAGTCTTTGAACTGGGTCATTTCTGTTTTGTAGCAATCCCAGGAGTGTGACATAGATTATAATAACTAACTGATCTTGTGTCCTTCTAGGGGAGGGTTCTAACTGCCACAGGAGATGGTCTCCTGGGCCTTGTATGTGGTTAACTGAGAGGAACAAACTCTGAGTAGAGTCAGGAAACACCCTTTCTGGCCCCTCTGCACTTACTCTCCAGGCTCTGCATAACTAACTTATCCTTACTCTCCCTTTGTGCTGTCTCATGACAAACATAATTAGCAATGTTTGGATCATATGAACTTGACGTAATAATGGGCTACGTCCCTCTTTGTTTACTTTGACAGAAAACTGTATCCAGTTGATTAATCTCACTCCCATGTAGAGATTGCTCTGAAATGTGTATTGGCAGGTTTGTACTCTCTCAGAAATCCTGCTCAGATCATGGATGCTGTCCTTGGAATCTATTGTAACTGGGATGCATCAGGGGAGCCATAAGATGAAGTACTGTGGTGGATAGAAGCTTTGTCTATTCTTGAGAAATGCATCCTGTCCCATATGAAGTAATACTATGAACCTTGCCTAGGTCCAGCTGGTTCAAAACTAACAACAATCCAACAATTATATCAGTCTTAGTCTTTCTGTTGCTGTTTTCCTAGAATTCACAGATAAGGGAAACCTTATTTCCTTTCTGATCTGACACTGATTAATATTTGGAAAAAAGAATTCATGATGGTGTTGACACTTCATGTTGCACCAAAAAATGCAGGGCGGAACTAGGCCTTGGAGGCCAAGGAATTTCTTTTCACCATTAGTTGGTGCAAGAGACACTTCCTGAGTATCATGTGATCTTTGGGAAAAGGCCCAGAGGATAATAGGGATAATGATGACGTATGAGAATAAATTACCCTGAGTGCTGGCAAGAAATTCCAATCAACGCTTAACCTGAGAGTGCTCATGTGTGGGAGAAGACCCAGGTCAGATGGGGAGCAAATTGGGTTTTCTCATCACAGGGTTTTGTTTATATTACTACGTAGTGTTGTTCAGAGTTACTAATCCAACAAACAAGTGAATGGATTGAATGAATGAATAAATAAATAAATCTATACACACCAGAGAATCCCACTATCAACTCTTGTGGAGATATATTGTTTTTGATCTAATATAGCCACTGGAAAGCATTTTACAAAGCCAGCCTCACTAGTTATCTCTAGAAACTCGACAGTGGTGGCACACACATTTAATCCCAGGACTCAGGATTAGGAGATGGATCTCTGAGTCCAAAGTCACCCCTAGCAACAACACAATGAATCAGAGTTCATGCTTCTAATTCCATGATATGACAGATATCTATGGTAGGGTCATTCAGTGTCAGGATTATTGTTTGGCCACCTTGAGGAGACCATCGGAGTTGGAGTGAATCTGAGTATCAGGGAAGTCTGGAACAGTTTGAGCATAGGGAGTGGCCAGCTGTTTTGCTTCTCTGATCTTTAACTTGAAACTTAAACCCCAATATCAGTCTCTGGGTCTTTTATTTTTCATGTCACACACTGTATTATTACTTTTATTATTGTTTTAATTAAAGTAGTCAGTATGAAGCCATGCTATAAGTGGAAGTATTGTTTCTATTCCTAACATTCAGCCTTTCTGCAGCAAAGATTTATGTGTTTTCTCCTAATTAAGCAATCCAATCACCCAGTCACACAGTCTCTCTCTCTCTCTCTCTCTCTCTCTCTCTCTCTCTCTCTCTCTCTCTCTCTCTCTCACACACACACACACACACACACACACACACACACACAAGCAAACACACACAACAAAAGCATACAAAGAAAGAAAAGTTTGGAATCAGACATGTAAAAGTTATAACAGAGTCAAGAATCAAGAGAAGTCATAATTTGGCCTCATTGCATTTAACAAAAAAGTGTATGTTTGTACATTAGATGCATGGAGGGCATTTTGCACCATACAGTCGCTGACGTCTAGGTTACAAACACATTCCAGCTTCAGGAAACAGGGAAGTGAGCAGGCAGGCATCCTGATGACGTGAACTGGTCTCTTACAGTCCCAGTTTGGAATCCCATTGCTCCTTCTGAAATGTTATCTGAGAAGGGGCCAAGTTGCAAAATAATGTATTGACACAGGTTGTCTTTGTTTTTCTTCATTAAAAAAACAAGTCAGTGGAGGTTGGCACTGAAACTGGTGCCCACAGAGAAACATTCTTCCCTTGTAGACACTTTCTGGATTTGTTCAGGTAGGAATAGGTGACATACTGTTTTAAAAATGTTAGTCAAGCCTGGCATTGGTGACACACGCCTTTAATCCCAGCACTCTATGGGCAGAGGCGGTCAGATCTCTGTAAGTTCAAGGCCAGGCTCCAAAAAATACAGAGAAAAACAAACAAAAAAGTATGTTAGTCAAAACAGAATTTGTGATTGTTAGAGGCATTATCAATTCCTAAAGTGTATAATTATAAAAGGATCCCCCAGAAAACCAGCAGGTGAAGAGAGCACCAAGATAAAAAAAAAATAATCAATTATGTCTAAACCTGGGCCTAATGTGTGTTGAATGCCTCCTTTTGTCTATGGGATTCTGTCAGGGAGATTTTTTTCTCTGGGCTCACATTTAAGACTCCTCATTGTGTCCCTTGTACAGTAATAAGTGGCAGTGTCCTCAGTTCTCAGGCTATTCATTTGCAATGCGTTTTGAATCATCTCTGGAGATGGTGAATCTGTCTTTCACTGAATCCACGTAATAGGTTCCATAATTATAACTTTAGTGCCTATGGGAGCAACCCACTCTAGCCCCTTTTTTGGAGCCTGGCGGACCCAGTTCATGGCAGCATTACTGAAGGTGAATCCAGGGGCCGCACAGGAGAGTTTCAATGACCACTGAGGCTTCACTAATCCTCTACCAGACTCAACCAGCTGCACCTCACAGTGGACACCTGCAAACAGAGAGGATCCTGATGAAGAAACTGTCACAAAGTCTACTGTCTCTCTCACTCATGTCTCCTCACACACTCAGCATCCGTGTTATCTACCTTTTAAAAGAGCAACAAAGAAAACCCAGTGCAGCCCCAACCCCATGTTGATTGTTGTGTTTTCAGTGCTGCTCACTGAATGGGAAGACAGGGCTAGAGTCCTCTGCCTGAACTGCGGGGTGAGGCCAGGGCTGGTTTTATGAGCAGAGAGAGGACGTATTTGCATATCTTCCTGATATATATTATTCTCTGGTGTGTGAGCCCTTGGGGCATCAAGTAATGGTACAAATATGTGACAGCCAACGAAGTAGTAAGGACCACGATTTCGTTAAAATATTATTAGTTATTTGTTTGTTAAAAGCTTTAACAGCCTTACTTGAATTTTTTGCATTTTTGCATGTATTCTTTACTGCTTATCTTACCAGTTATTATACAATAAGTTCATAGAAGTTTAAAAAGTAAAAAATACAATTTGATATTTCAAGTGGCACTAATGTAAAGATCAATCCATAGTGAAGTAAATATTAATTTACTGTAATGAAACTGGGTTTGGTAGAGCATGGGGAAGAATTTAACATGCACAAAGACCCAAGCTGTATCCTCATTATGGAACACACACACACACACACACACACAGACACACACACACACACACACACACACACACACACACACACACACACACACACACACACACACACACACACACACACACACACAGACACACACACACACACACACAGACACACAACACACACACACACACACACACACACAGACACACACACACACACACACACAGACACACACACACACACACACACACACACACACACACACACACACAGACACACACACACACACACACACACACAGACACACACACACAGACACACACACACACACACACACACAGACACACACACACACACACACACAGACAGACACACACACACACACACACACACACATATATATATATATATATATATATATATATATATATATTTTATTCAATACACATGTTAAATAAAAATTAAGACAGGGCTCATCTTTGTGAAATACTAAACACATCATGAACCGCTTTCAAATATATGCCACATATTTGTGTTTGGGGTGTATTAGTTAACACCTTTGGCATCTGTACCATTATCTTTCCTCAAATTGAAAATAGGTTTCTTGTCTCTGGTTAAAACAGGAAGGAGAGAAGCCTGCTACCTGGTCTTTAGTGCCATGGTTTCATGTCTTCCCAACTCTCCACCCCACTGAGGATATAGGACTTTCTTGATGGTTTTGGGATCAGTCTCAAGAGGAGGACCCTTGAAATAGTCACCCCTGTATTAGAAAGGAGAGTTGGGAATTAATTGTTTAATTGATTGATTACTTCAACTATTACAAAAACATTGTTATGGCTAAGAGTTTTTTTGACTAAGACATTATTGTTTCTGTGGCAACTGCAGGAATGTGACTTCATTTAAAGCAACTAAATGCAGAGAGCAGATGATCGAAAGTCACTACCGCTTTGAGTTCTTTGATGATCAACTCATTTCTCTGACAGGTTTCACTTATTTAGCATGGTTATATGAGGGTAAACTAAAGGAAGAAACTCTGGACGGATGTGGTGACCTCCCTTGCTATTCTGTCTTTGCATCTGTTCGTAAGGCCCTGAATGGCTGAGGTGTGGTCATCCCTGCTGGCCTGTTCTCCATATATATCAGATTGATCTGTCCTGGGAATTGGTTCTGATCCAGAGTATAGCTGATCAATAGGATTCTTCCAAATCCAGAGTGTGGATTTTAGAAATCTACTCCACAGCCTTTTTCTTTTCTATTCCCCTAGCCATATAAGTGGAAGGTTTCAGTGCAATAACAGCTTTTTCACTGGGCATGGACATGACCAAAAGAAAAAGGCCTGAGCAGAGGAGTGTGTGGCTCTTCTGAGTGAGGAAAAGAGTAACAGAGGGTGTGAGTGGTGGCTTGTGATTCGCCTCAGGTTCCCCTTTGGTTCTTTAATATTTGAGCATGGGGGCTTTCATTTGATAAACCATGAAGAAATTTATAACACAATGTTTTTTCATCCATTATCTTTTTGTCATATCCCACATCAAACTCTTGTCAATTATTCCCCATCCATATCCAATCATCTTTATGCTCTCTTCATATCTTTCTGCCTTAATCTATCTCTGTCTCTGTCTCTCTCTGTGTCCTTCTGTCTCTCTCTATCTCTCCCTCCATGACATCCTCCCTAGTACTTCTTACCTATTTTCCTTCCTTGTTAAGAGTGGATGCTGATTCATCCTCACAGCATGTCCTTAACTCTTACCTTGGCTCACAGGCACTTATGGAAATTCTACAAGACTGGGGTCTCCCTTATCATTATGTCCAAGTAGCACTGACCCCCAAATCAATGGGAACTCCTTCCAACAAACTGACTTTTCTTGCTTTAGGCAAAAATTTAGACAATAAAACAGGCTTTAATTTACCCACATGCTGTTGATCTCTCTCTTACTGGAGTAATCTATATTAGAGCTTATTCCCAGCTACCAACAACTGTATCAGACCCCTTGATATAGAGATATGTGTATGTATCTATGTAGAGATATGTATATATATCACTTAACAACTTCAGGGGAGTATATTCACATTGGAAGCAGTAGAAATATTGTGCATTTTACCACGACTCAATCTGTTTCTCCTTCTGTACCTGCATGCATTCAAGAGAACGAAGGGAAAGAGGACATCACTTTACAAGGATCCTCAACAGTAAATGGTGTGTCCCCTATTTCTCTCTCCCAGTCTACCTTTCCAAACGTTCACATCCTCCTATTTTCGGACAGAGACTTGGTTACTAAATCTTTCCCTAAGCTGAACATTTTCCCTGATGAAGAGTGTTTAGGGATGTACTCCCTTAATTGAGAGAAGCCAACGGCACTATGTAGGATTTTGTGTGCACCCATGGTTAAAGGTTTGAAGTGGAGCTACACAGATCAAAACAAAAAATGTTTACTCTACAGAGTGCCAGGCTATTCATATATATTTTGCTCTAACATCAAGACCACAAATAATATTGACATAATTTTGCAAGAGAGAAGGAGACGGGACCAGTTCCATAAAGACTGCTCTTCTCTCAGTGGTCAGAATTGATGTGCTGTCCATTGCACTGTCAGAACACTGAGAAACACCTTAAGGATAATATTGTCTTCTCATTGTAGAAGAACAGTTACTCCAACAGTTCAGGATGCTGGAGTGGCTTCCCTTGGCTTCCAGCACCTCAGTTCTCCTGTGTAATGTGTATAATGCCATGCTTCATAGTCCAGTATGGTGTGATGCTAATGGATACCATGGGTGGTATCTGAAAGTTTGCCAACCCTCAAGTGGTGAACAGACAAAGCAACCAAGGTTTTATAAGGACTTGGAATAAAATTGCTGATATTATTATTCCCACAGGCATCTTCATCACTATAGACAGAAATCTACAGAGAATTTTATGACTTTGTCCATCACCTGAATCAAGATAAAGAGCAGTGGTCAGATAATAAAGACGCTGCTTATCCATTGCCTCTTTCATCTGCTCATGAAAATATAATTTTACCTGTAAATAGGCTGTTCTTTAGTTTATAGGACATGTCACAATTGTTGCTGGTGTGATTGAAGCATGCCAGAATGATGGCACACAGGAAGGTAAGGCTCATATTCTGGCTGTGTTCTTGCGTCCTCCTTAGTGTTTCAAATTCTGAGGGAAAAGGCCACTTACAAAAATAACATAAACTAAAACTTCCCAATCATCCTCAGTATAGTAAAGTTCCCTCTAAAATACCTGCAACATGTAAGATGCATTTTCACTGCTCCAGTCAGTGGCAATCTAGAATTGATGACAAATATAAACCAATTTTATCAAACAGAGTGGTGAGCACCCAGGGATGTTCACTACAGAATCAGGCCTCTACATTCCAGCATTAGAATCCCACTGCTCTGACCACAGTGCTATCTGAGAAAGGAGCCAGTTTGTTGCCAAAATGGAAACTCCACATCCTCAGAATCTGCAGCAGGCCACTCAACTCTATCTTCAATCTGAAAACAAGAGATTGATTACTACTGCCAAAAGTAATTCAGGATCAGATGTATCAATAACTAAAGACATAAATTTAGATTTCATAGGAGAGATTAAAGCACCTACCCCAAAAATCTATGGGGACCTCTTCCAACATATTGCCTTTCCTTGTTGTAGGCAAAGCAAACTGGACTATCAAATGGGCTGTGTTTACCCACATGCTGGTGATTTGTCTTTTATTGCCATAATCCATATTGTAGGTCATTCCCAGCTACTCTAGCATCAGATCTAGTCCCTCAGATTTAAAACGTATTCATATCATAATGTACTGACACAGTTTATCCTATCTTACTTTATTAATAATCAAGTCAGTGGGTGTGGTCACTGGTAAACAGCTGATGGAGGTTAGTGTACTTTAAGAACATCCCCCAACACATCACTTTCTTCCCAGTGGTCCTTTGAAAAATGGACAAACACCCTCTAGGAATGGGAAGTGACAAACAAAGGGACACTCAGATTGGTTATGTCCGAGCAAGCCTCCAGGGTGATCTTCTCTGTCATCTCAGTTCCAGAGAAGCTTCCTGCTCCTCCACGGTTTCTGACACACTCAGGATGTGGTTACAACACTGTGTGTCCAACAGTAATAGACTGCAGAGTCCTCAGATGTCAGGCTGCTAAGCTCCATATAGGCTGTGCTAGAGAATGTGTCTGCAGTCAGTGTAGCCTTTCCCTTGAACTTCTGATTGCAATCAGTATTACCATTTTCAGGATTAATGACTCCAATGCACTCTAGGCCCTGTCCAGTTTTTTGCTTCATCCAGTGCATGACGTAGTAAGTGAAGGTGTAACCTGGAGCCTTGCAGAACAACTTCACTGAGGACCCAGGTCTCACCAGTTCAGCCCCAGACTGCCGCAGCTGGACCTGGGAGTGGACAACTGTGGAAAGAAAGGAAGAGTATATATCTTTGACACCTCAGTCCCTGTTCCTTCTTCTGGTTTAGAACTTGAAATCCTCTTACCTGTAGTTACTGACACAAGAAAGAGAATGATCCAGCTCCATCCCATGGTGAGGACTTGTGTCTTGTGTAAGTAAGGACAGGACACTGCTCTTATGCTGTGCTGAGGTGTGGATGTCCTTGTATTCACCATAGTAGACTCAAGTAATTTGCATATTAATGGACAGGGTACTCCTTAGATAAGGACCTAGTCTTGTTGGAGAGGAAGGTAGAGGAGACATATATATAGGTCAGGCAGCAGGATGCTGAGGTCCCAGTCCTAATCCTTTCTGAGGATATATATAGCATCCTTGTTCTCTGGGCTCTCTGCAGATGCTGAGGTAAGTCCTTATACAAGAGCAATATAATTGTCCCATGCTGAACCAGCTTAGTCAAGATGGTTTTTGATACTAGCCAGAATATCAATCTCAAAGTGAAAGTAAATAATCCAAATTAGAAAACAAAACCCAATTTAACACTTCAGGTGACATGAATATATGTACATATATACAATAAAAACAGTCAAGGATTACACAAGAAATTAGACCAAAAAACAAATTAAGAAAAATAGTGGTATGCACCATAGCTAAACCCTACAAATCAATATTAGATATTTAATTAAATAAATTAAGAAAGAAAAATAAAGACATACAGACTTTCACCATGCTTCCCAAACTCTCACTTCCAAACTCCTAACCTCTTCTTCTCTATTTAGTATTTACACACACACACACACACACACACACACACACACACACACACACACACACACGCAGGTGCATGGGCATGTTTATACACAAAGATATGCATACAACATGCTAGGTTTGTTCAGTGTTGCATGTACATGATTTCAGGGCTGACAACATCACATTGGAAGTTTGAAAATATTCACACAGCATACATATGATCAGGAGCCCATATACACATACGAAGGTAACTCAATCACAAGAAGAGGGAAAATGAATTAAATAGTAAAAAGAATACTTGATATTCATTTTTCTAAATGATACTTGGGTATGTTTATAGATATGAAAAGAATTTTCATTTTTGAATTATTATAATTCACAGATTAAATTCACATGTGAATTTCTATCACATAACTTAGTATATCTTGTCAGAAACAAGAGATAATAATGGCTGATACACATATAAGACAATTCATTGGTTTGTCTGTAGAAAACCAATAGTGATGAGACTGGTGTGCACTCTTCACCAAACAAAACACAGCTTCACCATAAGTTCTCACAGTCAACCAATAGGCTACAGATGAGAGACAGGAACGTGTGTTCATGAGAGGTCTACACCAACATCTGCATCTATTGCAGGGTCATTCCTAGGAGTCAAGATAAGAAAAGGACTTCACTATGAAGCTGAGAGTGGTTTGTGGGGTGTGGGAATTGAGAAGTTAATGGGATGATTAGCTGATCACTATTATCAAATATGTCATAGTTGCAAAAATGATCAAAGTTACAATACAATGACTAAGTTGAAATGATCACAGTATTTGAGGAAGAAGTCATTGACAAAAAAAAGGATGGCAAAGAGAATCTGTGAGAATAATGTGATGTGGTCTTGAGATGAGGAAACCAGTGTTCTGTGTGTGAAATTGAATGGACCTGAGTAAGTTACAAGTGAGATAATAAAGGGACATGAACACATATACTACCTGACCTGAGTCACATAGAGAATGAAAAGGTGAAAATCCTGACATGGGGAACATTGGTCTGATTCCCAGAGTCTGAGGTGAGTAGGGGAGTTTACAGTGGAAGGGAACAAAGTCAGAAAACACAGGAATTCACATTCCACAATTGTTGAGTGATATATATTCAGTATTTGAAACAGAAAGAATGATATGAGATAGTAAGTTAATTGCTCAGTGTTCTGTTTCCACACTAAACTCATATTTTTTTGTTGTTGTTTTTCGAGACAGGGTTTCTCTGTGTAGCTTTGGAGCCTATTCTGGCACTTTCTCTGGAGAACAGGCTGGCCTCAAACTCACAGAGCTCCTCCTGCCTCTGTCTCCTGAGTGCTGGGATTAAAGGAGTGCACCACCAATGCCCAGCCAAACTCATAATTTTAATATAAGGCAGTGTTATTGGTATAGAAAATTGTGATTTGACAACCTATGACTTTTGAAAACCAAATTTCAAACACTGGTGATAGTGTACAAACTCATTGTTGATGTCTACTCTACTCATCATTGTACGTGAATAGGACACAAGAATATAATTACTGCATCCACTGTATGGGTGTTTACACACATGCTTTTCTCATTATTAAATTAATTCTCTAAATTTTTTCTCCATCCTTAATGTCCTATAGATTTTTCAATACCTACATACCTTCTTTCATCTTTTTTTCTGTCATTTGAAAAGAAAAACAGAAACAAAAATTAAAAAGAAAAAATATTCAGTAAAGTCCCTGTTTTGTTGTCAAACATCTCCTCTGAAATATGGTTGATGTAACCTGATGTAACCTCTCTGATGTAACACAGAGAGACCTGTGTCTCTCTGCTGTGGAAAACTGACTTCCTCCCAGCAGTTGTCAACTGTGAATGTCTTTATTGATAAGAGAGAGAGTTAGTGTCCACTGCCATTGCTCCATGCTTGTGTGAATTGAGTTCTTAATCTGTCTCCATAGTAAAACCTGGAGTCAAATGTAGAGGGAAATGCTGAGAGATTAGAGAGAAGGAGCAAGGCAAAGCCACCTTGACCTCATTAGCATCCCAGCAGGAACGAGACAAGTTCCTGTTTCTTCCCACTTATATCCACTCTGCCCAGCCACCTCACTTCCTGTCTGTCTGTACAGACTTCCAGACCTGTGGTTAGCTAGTGACATGCTCCATCCTCTCATCTTCAGAAAAGCTTTATTTGTCCAAGCAAGAAGTCACCTCTGTCTTCAGCTTCTCCATGTCTTGTTCACAGTGTCCGAGTTCATATGTGTGTCTGCTATAGTGTCCCTAAAAACAGTTTCCTTGATGCTGCCAGACATTGTAATTCTTGCAATCATTCCAGCCACTCTTCTTCATAGGTTCCTGAGCACTGAGGGGAGGGTTGTGACAAAGACATCCCACTTAGGAATGAGCATGCCAAAGGCTCTCCCTCTCTGAAGGTCATCAAGTTGTGGATTTACTGTTTCTCTTCTTAAACACAGCAAGTATGAAACAGAACATTGGGGCAGCGAACTGAGCTCTGCAGAGCCTTTCCTGTCCCTGAGATATGACCTCATCATACAACAGCACCTTCCAGTTATCATTAAGTAGATTCTTGTGGAACTTTTTAGTACACATGTGTAACATCACATCTGTTGTAAAATCACTTTTCATGGACAGGACGAGGTCTGTACAGGATTCCTGGCCTCAGGTAATTGAATCTGTCATTTTTTGCTTTCCCTGACAGGACTGCCAATTTCTCTTCCAACGTCCATGTTGACTGTAGTTTACTAACTACCAATCGTGAATTCTTTCAGAGAGATTTTCTAGGTCAGCAGATCTCACTTCTCAGGACCATTTCCATGTGATCAGATGCACGTGTTCAATACAGTCCTGGTTGTGGAATCCCATATTCACGTCCTGTAGAAGACAATAAACCATCCTTGAAGTGCCATCTCCACACAGACTCTGAACTGACTTTACTGAAGGACCAGCTGATAGAAAACCCACGTATGAACCTGATGTGCACCATTGTCAGGGAGAGGAGGGGAGGTTTGAGCCTTGGTAGGGTTTATGCTCCTGTATATGGGCCCCAACTTTCTCTTGATTTACCCTTAAATATAAGTTCTACTCTAATAAAGAAATCTGTCCAAGGATCTACTTGAATATGAGAAAAAAGACACGGAACACCCATGAACTTCCTGCTGTGATTTCAGTGATATAATGGAGATGTTTTTACCCTCAGAGCTCTCACTTTGCATTTTGTTCATCTGAGACTCAGCCTCCTATGCTTAAATAACAGCAGAAACACAGGAGATGCATTGAGGACAACAGTCACCCATAGCACAAATATTTAGAGAGACTTTCTGGCAACTGTAGGATGAACGGCAGCAAGGCTGCTGATGAACATACACAGTTATGTCTTTATAGTCTCCTGGGATTGACCTGTGTTCTGTGTGTGCTGTGCGCCCCCTTGTGGCCGTTGGAGGTTTATGTCTGGGTTCACACTGAGATCACTCGCTGTGTCTGTAGTACAGTAATAAGTGGCGGTGTCCTCAGACTTCACACTGTTCATTTGCAGGTACAGAGTGTTCTTGGCATTGTCTCTGGAGATGGTGAACCGGCCCTTCACGGATGGTGCATAGTTTGTGGTACTGCCATCATAATTAATTTCTCCAACCCACTCCAGGCCCTTCCCTGGAGCCTGGCGGACCCAGTGCATCCAGTAGTCACTGAAGGTGAATCCAGAGGCTACACAGGAGAGTTTCAGGGAAGCTCCAGGCTTGACCAGGCCACCCCCAGACTCCACCAGCTGCACCTCACATTGAACACCTGCAAACATAAACATTCCTGATCAAGAAATCATCACACATGTCCATTGTTCCTCAGATTAATGTCCACTCACACAGTCAGCATCTACTGCTCTCCATAAATTACCTTTTAAAAGAGCAACAAGGAAAATGCAGCTCAGCCCCAACTCCATGCTGATCCCTGAGTGAAGTCTTGGGATCCACAGCTGAGCTCCTCTCTCTGAGCTGTAAGGTCAGGACTGGGCTGCTTTTCATGATCAGAGAGAGGGCCCATTTGCATGTCTTCCGGCTTTATAGCAAGCTCTGTCATGGAGTCCAGAGGTGTCAGGTCCTGGGTTATTTGTTAATGTTCTGGAGGAATCTGATAATGAAGTTAATGTTGGGGAAATATTATTAAATTAGATCATTTTCAAATCATCTCCTATTATCCCTTTTTCTATAAAGACTCATTTTCATGTTTATTTCAACTCCCTTCTCCACTTCTGGGATTAAGAAAGCAGTGACATTGCTTTGCAGTGCTCATTTTTTATGAAGTGAGCACTATTGTGTTGACCTCATCCCTGATGAACATAAAACTTCTAATATAGCTATAGCTTTGTGTAAAGCTGCTTCCTGAGGTTGGAAACTCCCTTTCTGTATGTAGGTCATGTGACATGCCTGAATTCCAGTGTTCAGCTAATCACATGTAAAAGTCTTTTCCAGATACTGTGTGTATTTCATGTGTTATTGTCTAATTCAGTTTTCCTTTGCTGCATGATTACTTATTTGACCCTAGAAATAGGGAGTGACTGAGAAGCTGAACTTCAAGGCAGAGCTCAGCATTTGACTTCTGTGTCTGCAGGTGGCCCTGTCAGAGGGGCAGACTGTGGCAACTGAAGTTCAGGAGTCAGGCCACCAAGAGGTGAATACATGGGGGATTGAATATCTGATAGGAAAAACCTAGAGTCCACAGACCCCAGAATGTCTTTTGCCTTTGCTGTTCTGTTTCATTTTTGCTGCTGCCATCTTTCTCTGGTACCTGGCATGATGTGAATGGGTCTGGGGAGATCCCCACTGCCTGCAATACAGTGTGTTCTCATGTGGAAACATCCCATTCTACTGGACATTTTTACCTGTGCATTATCGTTAAGATAATTTCATCTTAACACATACTGTCTAATTGATAATAATAATAAAGTTAGTTTAAATCGACTAATGATGTTGAAAATTAATACAAGGGAGCTTCATACAGGGAGGGCCTATGAGTTTCACCTCCACAGCTGCATAAATTGTAGTTCTGGTTAATGAATAGGGAAAACACTTGAGTCCCTGGAAGCCAGGCTCTCTCAAATTCTTTCAATCTTATTGTTGAAAGATGCATTCACAGGTCTCTGTAAAAAATATTGGAATCCAAGTTAGGAATACTTATATTAGGAGATGCTATGAATTCACCCTTTCATTTAAAGCCTTCTCAACAGAAGGAAATCCAACCTGGTGCTGGAAACCTAGTCAGCTGCCCAGGGTTTCTCACATCATAGATGGTGGAGGAAAACATTCAACTGCCACTAACTAGCATGATTTCTAACTACACTCCAACTCTTTGTCTTCAAACTTACAAATATGTGTTGTTATCTCCACTCATCAAGAAAACTTGCCTTGGCAAAAGTTGGAGGCCATTACAGAAAACCACAGCAGATAAAATGCAGAGTAGTTAAACCTAAACCTCACCTGATGCATCTACAACGCATCTCCTGCATCATAGGCTTAGGGATTGTTGTAGAAGAGGAAGTAGAAAGAGTGTGTGCACCTTAGGAAGGGTAAGCCTGCTCTGAGATTGTCTCCTATACATATTAGAGAAGATGTGTCCATCTAGTCTACCTGACAAGGCTCTTGAAACATGAGCCAAATAAGAATGAAAACAGCAGACACACTAACATGGAATGAGGAGAGTTTACCAGGCCTCAGCTCTACTCAAAATTTTTATAGGCACTAAGTAGCCCAGAGCAGGAGAAAGAGTCTTCAAGAGAATAGAGTATACCTCTAGGTTTTCCAATACCATAAAACCCTGAAAACTTATTACATAAACTGTAGTTGAATTTCATTATTTAGAAATACAGAAATCACACACACACAGACACACACAGACACACACACACACACACAGACACACACACACC
>NC_048598.1:178374409-178418355 GCF_003668045.3 Cricetulus griseus | reverse complement strand
GGAAATTTCATTTAACGTTTCCCTTGCATGATTTCAGGGTCCTAGTGCTCAGCTGTTCTATAGAAAGGACCTTGTTCTTAACCCAGACCCCTGATGATCCAGGACTGTGATTTGTATCAAGTGATGACAAAAATCTATTTTCTTTTCTGAACGTTTGTCCCTCACTCCAAACAAAACAAAATTTCAGCTTCATAAACTTGCAGTTTTTAATTTGTTTTTTCCCTGTTTTATTTGTTATGGGAATTCTGTCATAGGTCCCCTAGCAAACTGAGAGGAACATTTTAGTCTGAGAGATATGTTTTACACTGGGGATGGACCTGACTAAGAGAGAAAAGGCTGAGCAGAGGACTGTGTGGTCCTTCTGAGTGAGGAAAGGAGTGACAGAGTGTGTCAGTGTGGGCTTGTTTTTTGAATAGCCAGGCTATTCCTTAAGATTTTTTTCTAACTTCAGGATTGTTAATCAGTTGTGCTTAACATTACCGGAGAGAAGCAGCTGGAACCAGTCAGTTGCATGCCTTCTCTTCTAACATTGGTTAGAAGTGGTATGATGTTCGGGGGACTTTAATTTCAGAGGGCTGCTGTCTCTAGACAACACCTCCTTAAAGATTTATCCCAGCTGGGCGGTGGAGGCACACGACTTTAATCCAAGCACTCGGGAGACAGAGGCAGGAGGATCTCTGTGTTTTAGGCCAGCATGGTCTCTAGGGCGATTACCAGGATAGGCTTCAAAGCCACAGAGAGAAACCCACTCTCATTAGACAACAAAAAAGAAGATTTATCCCTACAAGTGAGGGTGCTGGATGGGCTTACCCTGGAATTTCAGCTTCTTCTGCTCTGATCTGAGCAATGTCTATAAAAAGGATTCACTTCAAAGTCCATTATGGTTCTCTGCTGATGGCTGTCATGGTGACAATGTACAGGAGTCTTTTCCTTCTTCCTCTGTGTGGGTTCACAGAGACAGCCTCCTCTCACAATGGAATTCATTCACAAATATCTGGGCTATGTGGGATGGAGGAGAGATGGTGTGAGCATCCTCTCCTGAGGTAGACTAATGTGTCACAATGTGTGCTGAGTGGGTGCAATGAGTGTTAAACTGTGTAGGGTTTTCATTGAAAATATGCACACATTGATTCCTAGCATTCTCAGCCAAACTTCACTCTGAGGATCATTTCTCACTTCTCTGCCTGGACCCTCTTTCACTAACCATAAACACCCAACAGTTTCTTCAGTTTCTGTGCTATATTTCATGCTGCTGAACCACTGAATATCCCAAGTGCCACTTGCACTATCCTTGAGTCCCTTTGCAGACAGGATTGTATCTGGGACCTGGATCATAACATCTCATTCTGATTCTCCAGCAGATGGAGACTCTATGGTGTCCTCTGTGTTCAGATATCTCATCTGAACCAAGAAGCAGTGCAGATGTGTTTCTGGAGATGTCTGGAGTGTCTGCTCTGCTAGTTATGTTTGGAGATGTTTACAGATGACTTCTACACTCCGTTCCTCCATAACATCATGGGTCAGCATTGTGAGAGGAGCATGTCTCCTGATGAAACACCTAGACTGTACAAATCAAGGAAAATGTCTGTGAAGGCTTATTAGACTTGGACACCATCTTTAAGTTCTTATGGATGGGATACCTGATATCAAATCAACCACTGAAAATCATCAAAAATGTGCAATCCTCTGAGAACACTCATGAGAAAGAGGTTCCAAATTAATTGTCTTCTTCATTGCTTATGAAGCTTTATAGTTCCAGAAAAACACAGAATCAAATATAGGGTGTAGATACTGCCTGTCTGTTGTCAAGAGACTTCACTTAAGCAAGACATTATATGCTTTAAGTGGGGGAAGCATAAGAGTTGGAAAAACAGGATTTTTACAAATTTTAAGAGTCAATAACATTTGATCCCGGTGACAACAGCAGCCAGTTCTGCAATCAGTGGTGATTTGTAGCATTTAGTTTATTTAGACCGTGTGTGTGTGTGTGTGTGTGTGTGTGTGTGTGTGTGTGTGTGTGTGTTTTCATGGAGGGAAAACAGAACTCTGTTTTCCCTTCCTTACGACCAGTGCAGCGGCAGTATGGAGATCAGATGGTAGTGCCAGCGGAGGATGAGACCAGGACACTCAGTTACATTCTGCACCCTTCCTGCAATGGCTGGTTTTCCATGTGCGCAGTGCGCTCCCTGCTGGTTCTGAGCGCTCCTGCAGGGAGGTTTGTGTCAGTTTCACACTGAAGTCCTCTCACTGTGTGTCCAGCACAGTAATAAATAGTGGTGTCCTCGGCTCTTAAGTTGTTCATTGGCAGGTAGACGCTGCTTTTGGAGTCGTCTGTTGAGACGGTGAATCTGCCTTTCACGGATACCTGTAGTTTGTTGCATAATTATCAAGTTTGTGCTTAATTCTTCCCACCCACTGCAGTCCCTTCCCTGTAGCCTGGGGGACTCAGTGTATCCAGGAGTCACTGAAGCTGAATCCAGAGGCTGCACAGGAGAGTTTCAGGGAACCCCCAGGCTGTACCAAGTCTCCACCAGACTCCACCAGCTGAACCTCACACTGGATGCCTGCAAACAGAGAATTCTGTCAGTACACACTCAACGGATGTCCAATGTCTCACTTACATTTGACCAAACATTTAGTATCTCTCCTTATGTATAAATTACCTTTTGAACAGAGCAACAAGGAAAACCCATCTCAGTATCAAGTCCATGCTGAGTGTTGAGTGTTCAGTGATGACCACAGAATGGGAGGACCGGTGAGTCCAGACCTGGGTGCCTCTGTCAGAACTGTAGGTTCAGGACAGATTTTCATGGGCAGAGGGGGACATAATTTGCATGTCTTCCTGCTATGTCATGAACTCAGCGCCAGGAGCTTAGTGGAGACAAATAAGGGTGCAAATGTCTGAGATGAAATAAAGACCAAAGTGGAGTTTATGGTATGAAAGCATCACTTACTCTCCAGGGCCACAGGTTAGTTGGTAGAGTATTGTTTTGCATTTTTGAAGCCATATGTTTATTCCCAGGACTGCACTGTAGACAAGAGAATGCGGCAGGGGAATTAAGAGTTTGAGTTACACTTGGTCTGTATGGAGCTGTTTGTCAGGAGGAAGAGTGAAAAAGAATGAATAAGAAAAAAAGAAAATTTACTTAATATCATTTTAGGTTTTAAAAAAGAAATACAACTTTTCAGCCTTAATTTATTGTTCTCTTTTATAAATTCTTTCTTGTCTTTGTGAAATAATTATGTATTTAATAAGAAACTCAGAGAAACAAAACGAAACCAAAATTGTTTTAAAAAAATGGGTTGGTGAATAGTGAAAGCATTTGTTAAGCTGAATTAACACATTGTTGCTGAGTGGTACAGCATATCAGGCATAAAGGTCCACTATTGACCCTCAACAAAACAATAGAACAACTATATGAATATAAGCACTGTGGTTCTGCTTTAACAATGATTAAAACACATTTTGATGACCTGTACTTAACATTTAGCTCCTCCAGGTCGGACCTTCCCCAACTACAATAAAGACCTGGTCTTCTGTGACCTCCCTAAAACACCGGATGGGACAATTTCCTTGCAGACACGCCCTTCTGCTCTCTGGATCCCCAAGCATTTGCTTTCCTTTCACCACCAACTGAGTCCAATGTTACACACACACACACACACACACGCACGCACGCACGCACGCACGCACGCACGCACACGCAGAGAGAGAGAAAGTGAGAGAGAGAGAGAGAGAGAGAGAGAGAGAGAGAGAGAGAGAGAGAGAGAAGCAGAGAGACAGGAAATGTATTATGTAAGGATGAAGAAATCATGAATTTGAGAGTGAGCATGAGTTGGACACAAGAAGAATTTGAGTGGGGACATTGACTGCCACAGTACTAAGACTCAGAAATTCTCAAAAAAATACTTAAAATTTTAAAAGCATCAAGGGAATCTCCCCTCATGCACAGCTCCATTGTGAGTGGCTTTCCTTCAGTGCTATCACTCAATGGGAAGCCTTGGTTTCCAGGCCTGGGCTCCTCAGCAGGTTCTGCGGGGTTAGGACTATTCTGGTTTTCAAAAGCAAAGGGAGGCCTTGTTTTCATTTCCAGCTCTTTATAAGGAGGTTTGTGTTGGGAGTATTAGAAATATAAATGCCTAGACCAAATGAAAGAGACAAAAACAAGTAACAGGGAAATAATTAAAAATATTATCAATAATTATTTCTGATATAATTTGGTCTGATTTATTTTTTAATTTATTTAATTTTCACAACAGACACCACTCTCTCTTATTAGGTCTACAAAGGCCATTACAATACAAATTTGATAATTTTAGAAGAATTAGCAAAGTTTTATACATGATGAGTCTAAATATTAAATTGAAGAAATTGTTTTAAAGGATGTTGCTTACTGTTAATTCCTGTAAAAGTCTGGTGTGTGAAACCCAGTATGGAAGAACAATGATATATAAATTCTATACACTATTATTTTTCTGGGAGTAACTTTCAATTTTGAAATTTAACACTTTGTTTGCATTAATTATTAGTCTGGTAAGGACTGTGTTTCAATTAGCATTTCTGTAATCAGGTCACTAGTTTTAAACATTTTCAAACTAATGAAGGAACAATGTGTGCCTCTGCAAAACGACAGAGAGAAATCTTGAGGTCTCACTCATGGACCCTGCTCGGGTGTCCATCCATCCTTTCAGACCTGTCCCCTCCCCAACATGACCTCTGTCCTGATTGGGTGAGACTCAGCATGAAGAACCTTGAGATTGCCTCTCCATGAGACAAGAATGTCCAGTCCTAGTTTCCAATTGAGGATTTCAATTTTTATGAGATGTACTGTCTACATGTTGATTGAAACAGTCCTTGAATTGTGTCATTTGCTTCTCTGCAGCATTCCCAGGAGAGTGACATAGACTCTAGGAAATAACTGACCTTATATCTTTCTAGAGGAGGATTCTAACTGCCATAGGAGATGGTCTCCTGGGCCTTATGTGTGGTTAACTGAGAGGAATAAACTCTGAGTAGAGTCAGGAAACACCTTTGCTGGCCCCTCTGCACTTACTCCCCAGGCTCTGCATAACTGATTTATTTTGGTTTTCCTTTTTGATGTCTTATGGTAAAAATACTTATCAATGTTATTGATCATGTGGACTTGATTTCATTGTAAATCATAATGATATTTCAGACTGTGTTCCTGTGTGTTTTCTTCAATAGAACAAGGTCTCAAATTGATTAATCTCACTCCTCCATATGGATTGCTATGAAATGTTTGTATACAGATTTATACTCTCTCAGCAATTTTGCACAGGTCAGGATTGCTTTCCTAGGAATCTCTTGTGACTGTGATGGACCATGGCAGTCCTAAGATGGAGTTCTGTGGAGAATGGAAGCTTTGTCTATTCTTGAGAATTCCAGGCTGTCCCCACAGAACTCAGCCCTATGCATCTTGCATGAGTCCAGCTAGTCCAATCTAACAACAACTCAGCATTTATATTACTTTTAATCTTTCTGTTGACAGTTCCCCAGCATTCACAGATAAGGGAACCCTCTTTGCTGACTCTGTTGCTTATGTCTAAGCAAGAGTTCATGATGGTGTCCAACCTTTATGCTGCAAATAAGACATTGGCAGGACAGTGGGCCTTGGAGGACAAGAAATTTCTTTAATAAAAACAGTAGCCTTGCTGTCAATGGCAGAATTATTTTTCCTGATATTCAGCCTTTGTAGAGACAAGGTATGTGTGTTCTCATAATTAAAACAGAAGAAAAACAATAAATCCTACATAGACAGAATTGCTTAGATACAGATATGTGAAAGTAATAACAGAGTCAAAAGTCAGCAGAGGTCATTAGTGGCCCTTGACACCTCCAAAAACAAAAATCTACTCAGTCTCTCCCTCTGTCTCTGTGTTTGTGGGGTGTGTGTGTGTGTGTGTGTGTGTGTGTTGGTGTGGGGCTGGCGGGATTATCCTGTGACATACACTGATGTCCAGTCAATGTCAGTCAGTGTCACCATAAAATGTGTTGCAAAGACAATCCAATTTCAGGAAATAGGGCATTGATCACCCAGGGCTCCTGATGACATCAATGTCTTTTACATTATCAGTGTAGGATCCCCATGATCTGGCCCAGTGTTAATAATCAGGATCCCAGAATGCTGAGAGAGTAACAGACTCTATGCCAGAGGACTCCACAGTGTGACATTTGGACCATCTTCATCTCTCAATTGAGAAGAAATGTGATTACTACCAAAAAAGAAATAAAGGATCAGACCTCCCCATAAATGATCACATAGAATTGTAATTAAAGGAAAGGTAAAGAGACTCCCCACATTATATGGAGACAACTTCCACCAAAGTATTTTGTGTGCTCTTAGATACATCACTGAATTTTGAAAAGTGATTTGTTTGTTCTGATATTGTTGATTTTTATTTTCCTAGCCAAATTCATATTATAGTGTATTCCCAATAAAATCCTAGTGTCTTAGATTTAAAGGTCACACACACACCCTCACCACCTACCCTCCCTAACACATTATAATGTATTGTCATAGTTTCTTATTCTCTGTTTCATTAAAGCAGAAGCATGTCAATGTAGGTTTTCACTGATAAAAATCTCCTCAAGATCTGGTTACTGAATGAAAACCAATAAGGATCACTTCATTATCAGATATTATTTGGAAAAATTGACAAACACTATGTAAGACTGTTAGGAGTAGGGTAAAAACGGGACACACAGAATGATTATTTCTGTGTAATTATCCAGGCTGATCTCATCTGTCCTCTCAGCTTCCTGCTCCTCCTGGTTTCTGACACACTCAGGATGTGGTTGAAACACTGTGTCTTGCACAGTAATAGACTGCAGAGTCCTCAGATGTCAGGCTGCTGAGCTCCGTGTAGGCTGTGCTGGAGGATTTGTCTGCAGTCAGTGTGGCCTTGCCCTTGAATTTCTGATTGTAGTCAGTACCACCATGAGAATGATTAATCCATCCAATCCACTCCAGGCCCTGTGCTGTCTTCTGTTTCACCCAGCTCATAAGAGAGCTAGTGAAGGTGTAGCCAGAAGTCTTGCAGGACAAGTTCACTGAGGACCCAGGCTTCACCAGCTCAGCCCCAGACTGCTGCAGCTGGACCTGGGAGTGGACACCTGTGGGGACAAAGGCAGAGTGGATGTCACTGTCACCTGAGTGCATGGCCCCTCCTCATGTCTGGAACTTGGAGCACTTACCTGTAGCTGCTGTCACCAGGAAGAGGATGATCCAGCTCCATCTCATGGTGAGGACCTGTGTGCTCAGTGACTGTGGAGAGGACACTGATCATGTGTTGGTGGTGGTGTGATATCCCTGTATTTACCACCATAGACTCACATGATTTGCATATTCATTCCTTAGATAAGGACCTAGTGCAGCTGGAGAAGAAGGAGGTGGAGGACACCTGGGTCAGTCAACTGGATGCTGAGGTCCAAATCCTCATCCTGTCTGAGGAAGCAGTCATTCCTGAGAACTGTGTAGACATTGTGGTCATAAAATCATGGCCTAATCCCTCCATTTACAATAGAATCCCACCAGATTCATTAGTTCCTTCTCATGACAAAATAGATACACAGGTGGTGATAGCAATGATGAGAATTGTCCAGGAAATTTAATCAATTCCTAAATGGGTAGAATTTTCACTCTTCTTTCATATATAAGCTATTTATATTTTTCTGTTTCAGCATATTTTAGGTGTATGCTCCTGGTGGCTTTTTTTTCTTTTCGTTAATCCTTTTGTATTTGTTTAATTTCCTTTCTATTGAGAAAAAGAAAAGTTGTGGGTTTCTTATAGGAATATGGAAAACAGCTAAGAGGAATTGGACATGGAATCTCATCAGAATACAATGTATGACAAAGTTTTACGAAAATAAAAAATACATAAATATTTTAAAATTAAGGGAGAAAAATGTATGTAATATTTAACATTGATTGTTTACTCTGTGTGAAAATTGTAGACTTCACATATCAACTGTAGCAGATGTTGTTCAGCTAAGACTTAAAGAAGGCAGTGCACAGAGACTCTGGAGTTCCTTGCAATCCTCAGCAGATTTCCATCTGATTTCCTCTGATTAATGACTCTATTGTGCCCCCTGCTGTCCTTACAATTTTTATATTCTTATCGTCCTGAATTCAATAATTTGGATTGCTAGCAATTAACTTGTCACAACTTCAGTCTTGTTTGGTTCCCTCCATCCTGGCCTGTTTGAAATTTAGTTCTTGACAGTTTTTGACAAAGAAGCTAAATTTATGTAATGGTAAAAAAGAAAGTATCTTCAACAAATGGTGCTGGCATAACTGGATTTGGCCATTAGAAGATTGCAGATCGATCCATATCTATCACCATGCACAAAATTTAATTACAAATGGATCAAAGATCTCAACATAAATCCAGCCACAGTGAACACCATAGAAGAGAAAGTGGGAGATACCCTTTAACAAATTGGTACAGGAGACTACTTCCTGAACCTAACACCAGAAAACAGACATTGAGAAAGATAATTAATAAATTTCTCTCCTGAAACTAAGAAGCTTCTGTAAGGCAAAGGACACAGTTATTAAGACAAAACCACAGCCCTGGAATGGGAAAAATATCTTCACCAACCCCTGATGGGGAATGTACTATATATGTTTATCTTATTGATTGTTAAATAAAATACTGTTTGGCCAATGAAACGGCAAGTTAGGCAGGACTAGGAGTCAAAGAGGATTCTGGGAAATGTAGTAGAGAAGTGCTGATCCAGGCAGGAAGTGACATGGCAAGGAGACTCATATTTAAGCGAAGGAGAAACAGGAGGGGGCTATTTATCCCCTCCACTCCTCCTCCAGTGGCAGGATGTAATCCACTGGCAAGGAGGGACGCCAATAAGGTGTCCGATAAGATAAGTCTTATAAAATATATAGATATATGATAATTGAGACTGAACTAACAGATGAGAATCCTAGTCATAAGCCAAGCAGCTTTGAATCTAATACAAGTTTCTGTGTATTCATTTGGGCCTAACTCGGGCAGGCAGCTGGCTTAAAGCTCACACGTGGCAGTGGGGCTCAGGCGACATTTGGCAGAAAGATTTATCGTAACAAACCCCACATCTGAGAGGGCTGATTTCCAAAATATACAGTGAACTCAAGATGCTAGCCACCAAAACACCAAACAATGAAATTAATAAGTAGGGTGCAGAACTAAATAGATATTTCTCAACAGAGCAATCTAAAGTCACTGAAAGAGACTTAAGAAAGTGCTCAACATCTTAGCCATCAGGGAAATGCAACTCAAACCAACTCTGAGATACCATCTTACACTGGCCAGAATGGCTAAAATCAAAAACACCAATGACAGTCTATGCTGGAGAGGATATGGAGAAAAATGAACACTGCTCCATTGCTGGTGGGAGTGCAAACTTGTAAGACCACTTTGGAAATCAGTATGGTGGTTTCTCAGGAAAATGGTAATCAGTCTACCCAAGAACCAGCAATTTCTCTCTTGGGCATATACCCAAATAATGCACATTTATACAACAAGGACTTCTGTTCATCTATGTTCATAACAGCGTTGTTTGTAATAGCTAGAACCTGCAAGCAACCTAGGTGCCCCTCATCGGAAGAATGGATACAGAAAATGTGGTAGATTTTCACAATGGAATGATTACCACTCAGCAGAAAAAGAGCAATGGAACCTTGAAATTCGCAGGCAAATGAATATAACTAGAAGAAACCATCCTGAGTGAGGTAACCCAGTCACAAAAAGAAAAACATAATATGTACTTACTCATATATTAATTTTAGACAGAGCACAGGATTACCAGGCTACAATCCACACTGACAGAGAAGCTAGGACACAAGGAGAACTGTAAGAGAAGAATGCATGCCCCACCCCCACGCCCTAACCCTCTCCCCCAGTAAAGGGGAAGGGGATAGAATTTCTTGGGCTAATTGGGAGCATGAGGGTAGGGGAGAGAAAGCTGGGAGATTGAGAGAGAGATTAGAGGAGGGGAGTGGAGGAAATGGGGGAGCAGGCAGGTTAAGTCGTGGGAAGAATAGAGGAGAGCATGATGAGAGATACCATAGCATATGGAGCCATTATAGTTTCAAGGAGAGATCTGGCACTAGGGAGATTTCCGGAGATGAACAAGGACACCAGTTGACAATCTAAGCAATAGTGGAAAGGCTACCCTAAATTCCCTTCCGCTATAATGAGACTGATAACTATCTTATATGCTATCCTAGAGCCTTCATCCAGTGGCTGATGGAAGCAGAGGCAGACATCCACCGCTAAACACTGATCCCCACTTCTGGAATCCAGTTGCTGAGAGGGAGGAGTAAAGAGCAAAGGGGACAAGACCTGGCTGGTGAAACCCACAGAAACAGCCGACCTGAACAAGGGGGAGCCCATGGACCCCAGACTAACATCTGGGAGGCCAGCACAGGACTGACCCAGACCCCTGAACATGGATGTCAATGAGGAGGCCTCTGAACTCTGTGGGGCCTCTGGCAGTGGATCAGGATTTATCCTGTTGTGAGAAAGGACTTTAGGAGCCCATTCTACATGGAGGGATGCTCTCTCAGCCTGGACACAAGGGGACAGATGGGGCGGGGCTAGCCACTGCCCAGGATGGTATGACAGACTTTGGGGATCCCCCATGGAGGGCCTCATCCTCCCTGGGGAGCATATGGCGGTGAGTTTTGAGAGGAGTTGAGGAAGAGGGAGAGGGATTGATGTGAAGCAGGCTTGTTTCTAATTTGAATTAATGAAAAAATTCTTTGGAAGAATATATTAATACATTTTCTCAAATTGCATTTATTCCTTACTCTGTTAAACATTTCCACACACACAAGAACTGCTTGACCTGCCAGCTTTCACTTGTTATCACCACAGAAATCATATTGTCTTGTAGTGTTTTCATTTTGTGTAAGTGACACTTGATTTCTTCTTGTCACTATTTTTAATATGAATGTCTATAACAAACTTTCACAAGTCTCTGGTGGGGCCAGAGTCTACCTCTTCAGAGATCTTTCACAACACCACAAGCCACTAAGCACAATGTGTCTTTGTCAACTGTGTGGCTGAAGCTGAGCTGTCTGCAGAGCACAGGGGGTAGTGCAGAGATTCAAAGGTGTTGAGTCTTTCTCTACTGCAAATGAGGACTCTTCCACCTTTTCACCATGAGCAAGGAGTTACTTAATGATGGATGTTTGCAGTTTATGAATGGGCTTCCCTGTTGTCCACAGATTCAGGCATGAAATTATGTAGATTGTTAAACACATGTTTTGTGAATGAAAGCTCTTCCCACACAAATACTGTTCAGTGAAAATGTTTGATTTCTACTGATAATGAGGTGATGATGGGAAAATAAGAAACTATTTTCTCCTTTTCTGTGAGGTAGGGTTAGTGTGGGGGCTCCTGCATAGAGGACACCTGGAGCAGAACTTTCCTGAGGCAAGGTTCAGTTGCATGTGGGCAATTATCAGGATGAAAGACAACTCACCTCACAGAGACCAGGGCACTGAGTCCTAGAGTTCAGTGCTCAGCAGGAAATCTATCTGTCAGTGTCTGCGAACTGGCTCAAGATGGAGGAACGGAATAAAATCATAAATAGTTCTTCTACAGATTATTAATATTTTGACTTAGCAGACATATCCCCAGGTTAACCAGGATTCTTTTAATTTTCCTACAACTGTCCCCAATGGGCACGGGAGCTGCAGGCTGAGCCTCAGCTGAGTTTAATGTGAGCGGCTCCCATCAATGCTGAGAACTGAGGTCAGAGGTAGTTCCAGAGGAACAAACTCTGGTAGGATATATGATGAGGATGAAAGGTATACATTAAGTAGCAGATAATGGCTCAGCTCTGTTACTGAGGTGCACAGGTCTCAGGAAAACAGACATATGTGAGACCTGTTAGGGTCTCCAGTCACACAGTGTGCCTTCTCTGAACTCCTGTAATAACATACACTGACCTAGTCAGAATATCTTAGGATTTTAGGATTTCCCCAGAATTACACCAGGCAGAAGCCTCAACAACACCCAGGACCTTCACTAACATTTGATCTTGGTGACATCAGCAGCCATTTCTGCAGACAGGGGTGATATTTAGCATTTAGTTCATTTAGAAAATGTGTGTGTGTGTGTGTGTGTGTGTGTGTGTGTGTGTGTGTGTGTGGTGTGTGTGAGAGAGAGAGAGAGAGAGAGAGAGAGAGAGAGAGAGAGAGAGAGTCCGTGCGTGCTTGTGTGCATGTGTGCGTCCGTGTGTGTGTGTGTGTGTGTGTGTGTGTGTGTGTGTGTGTGTGTTTATGGAGGGAAAACAGAACTTTGTTTTTTCCTTCCTTACAGACAACAAGTGCAGAGAGCATTATGGGAAATCATCAGATGGAATGCCAGCTGAGACTGAGAACCCAGGAACACTCAATTACATCTGCACCTGTTCCTGCAATGTGCTGGTTTTCCATGTGCGCAGTGCCCCCCCTGCTGGTCCTGAGCGCTCATGAAGGGAGGTTTGTGTCAGCGTTCACACTGAAGTCCTCTCACTGTGTCTGCAGCACAGTAATAAATGGCGGTGTCCTCGGCTCTTAAGCTGTTCATTTGCAGGTAGAGGCTACTTTTGGAGTCGTCTCTTGAGATGGTGAATCTGCCTTTCACGGACTCCGCATAGTCTGTTGCATAATTATTATATTTATGTTTAATTACACCAATCCACTCCAGCCCCTTCCCTGGAGCCTGGCGGACCCAGTGCATGTAGTAAACACTGAAGGTGAATCCAGAGGCTGCACAAGAGATTTTCAGGGAATTTCCAGGATGAATCAAGCGTCCCCCCGACTCCACCAGCTGCACCTCACATTGGACACCTGCAAACACAGAGAATCCTGTCAATAAACTCTCACAAATATCCATTGTTTCTTTCACTCACAACCACTCACACACTAGGCATCTCTTACTACAAATAAATTACCTTGTAAAAGCGCAACAAGGAAAACCCAGCTCAGTCTCATCTCCATGCTGAGTGTTGACTGCTCAGTGATGACCACAGAATGGGAGGACCTGTGAGTCCAGATCTGGGTACCTCTGTCAGAGCTGTGGGGTCAGGCCTGGTTTTCATGGGCAGAGGAGAACAAAATTTGCATATCTTCCTGCTCTATCATGAGCTGAGCAATGTGACCTTAGATGACACAATAAATGGTGCAGATGTCTGAGATGACATAAGGGACAACGTGGCATTTATAGCTTAGTGTCACTGATGATTCTGTGGACATGACTCAGTTGGTAGAAAATGTATTTTCAAGGTTGAAGCTCTGTGTTCACCTCCACCACTGCATCGATAAAACAGTTGTGGAAGCAGGAGAATTTTATGCTTGGGTTATGCTTGGGATACATGAAACTGTGTCTAAAAATAGAAAGGTGTTAGGCAAGAACTTTAAATAGTCTTATAGCCACTTGGCAGGTGCCTTTCCAGTAATCAGAGTCCCCTTCCCATTCAATTCTGAGGCCTGAAGTAGAAGATTCCCTGACCTTCTGGTCAACCTCTACTTTCTAGTTGAGGGAACACAGGAGGATGTCTTATCAACTCACTGGTATTTCAAACACTATTTTAAACTCAATATAGGTTTGCATAATCTTTAACATAGAATTGGCCTCGGGTGTTCACACCAGCCACATTGCATTCCTCACACATTTGCAAACATATTAAACACATGACATTCATATTTGTGATAGGGAGGGAATGTCTGCTAGAGAAACAGGTGAAATGAATTATCTGAGATAGAAAAGACACTGAACCCTTGGGATTATCCAGTACCCCAGCATTTATTCAAAACCCAATCAATGCTCTATGGAATAAATGCAACCCAGCATGAACTGTGAGATGTGATGCTGTGTCAGTGTAGGTCCTTGTTTTGTAAAGGCTGGAGACGGTAGGGAAAGACACTGTGACTGGGATGGATTCACATATGGAGTCCATAGAACACTGTATGATCTCAGAACCTATCTCAGTTAGCATGCACACACACTGAATCCCTATGTGAAGTCTGTGAAAAGTGATTTACTAACACCTTTAACCAACATACAGGAATTATACCTGTAGGGAGAAAATGGCCAAGAAAAAAAAAAAACACCCTCTCAATTACTTGACACTAAGTATGTGTTCTTCCATGTCTCTGACTATTGAATGTCTGTTTTTATATATCTTTCATTTGCTGAAAACACTAAAAATGGGTTTGAATAAATCTTAGAAAATGAATATCCAGAATTGTTGAAGAAATCATACAGATATTGTTTGATAAATAATGTTTGTAGTCTGTTTATTACTTGAGTCCATTGGGGGGTCTCTAAAAAGAATCACCCCTGTTAAAGTGTGACAAAGATGACCTCATCTCCTCTGTTCAAAGACCAAGCTATACCTTCCTTTCATGCCCACTCTGCAGTATTGAGTCTGAGGATTGGCTGTTATTAGAAAATCCTTACCGCTGAGGACAGTCTGTGGGACTGGGATGGCCTTTTTGAATGCTCATTCACTTCTTCATCCCTGGAAATCTCATGTCTGATTCTTTGATTTTTATGAATGATGTTTAGGCTATGGGTTTCCATGGTGGGGACCCATTTTCTTATCAATGGAGACGCAACTGTCCAGTGTAGTTTCTGAGGGACTTCAACCACTCTGCTTTCTCTGCCACCGTGTGTGTGATACTACGATGGTTTTGGGGACATTTAATTCAGATATTCTCTCTCATCTTTGGTTTGTTCAAATTTTCCTAATGTTGACAGAGAATTTGACAAAAATATCACAGAATGCAATGTAAGGCTTGTTAACTAAAGGTTTGATATGAGCCCACTTACACTGCTGACTTTATTTTAATTACATAACTGGGGCACTGTGTTTCATGGTCTCTGTTTGGGTCAGATTTCCGTTCCCATGACTCTGTGTCAGTAGAGCATAAATCACAGGCCAGGTTAATCTGATCACATGACTTTCAGTTCTCTTCTATGAAGTCAGAGATGAATTCTCCTCTGTTGCATTTAAGGATATTAAGGATCAGTGTGACCACTTGAGTAATTACTTCATATGTTGTTTGAATCCTATCACCAATCGATATAATTTCTCACACAGAAGAGTCCATCTCTGGGAGGCAGTAACCATCGACAGAAGAGTTCTTATCTATACTCAGCCCCACAAAGGTGACACCAGGAAATCCCTGACTGTGCACTGCATGGTGGGTAATGCAGCTGCAGGTGTGTGGACCCCCTTGTCACACTGTGTCTCATTCCCTAGGCATCTCAGCAACTGCTTTGTGTGAGCAAGCTAGGATGAGCTCTAACATACAGATATCAATGAGAGTGCAGTGTGTGAGTGAGAAACAATGAAATCAGATTTTTATTTGAAAATTATTGCCATGTGTGATCAGCTGAGTTCCAAAAAGTTGTTTTCATCAAAACATATTCCTCAACACAGAGAGACTTCTCAGCCTGTAAAGACTCCGAACACATTCAAAATGACAAGAATATTACTGTACACCCTGTCCTGAGACTCACAGTGAGACACAAACAAATGTGACTTCACATAAACACAGCATTTCAGCATCAGAGAGAGAAAAGACCCCCTGTCTTCTCTGTGCATGGGGAGTGGGAATCAAAGGCAGAGGAAACCAGGTATTTTACTTTCCCTGTTCTAAAGACTTAGAGTTCCTGGGTTTCCTTAGGCCTAAGCGCCCCCTGATGGCCAAGAGCTCTTATGCACCGAGGTTTTTGTCTGGGATCATGCTGAAGTCCCCTCACTTGTGTCTCCTGCACAGTAATATGTGGCTGTGTCCTCAGTGGTCACAGAGTTCAGCTGCAGGAAGAACTGGTTCTTGGCTGTGTCTCTGGTGATGGAGATGCAGTTCTTGAGGGATGGGTTGTAGTCGGTGCTAACACCCTTATTTATGGCCCCCATCCACTCCAGCTTCTTCCCCGGGAACTGCCTGATCCAGCTCCAGCCGTAACCACTGTTGGTGATGGAGAAACCAGTGACAGAGCAAGTGAGGGACAGCGACTGTGAGGGCTTCACCAGGCCAGGTCCTGACTCCTGAAGCTGGATCTGGGACAGGACACCTGCAGACAGGAAGAGTCAATTCTGTCAATCACATGTTGTCACATCCCCTCATGGACACATGTATGAAATGGTCACACTCACCAGGAAGGGCTGTCACCAGGTACAGAAGACCCAACAGTCTCATCTTCTAGGCTACACCCCCTTTTCTCAGAGGTCAGCCTCTTTGAGAGAGATGTGAGCTCCCACAGCCCAGGAGGGGATTTAACTTAGAGTTAGAAGATGCATTTGCATTTTGGGGGTTTATCTTTTCCTTATAAAAGAAGATGGTGGATACCACTCCATTTCCTCATTACAACACAGCCATCACTGTGTCTGACTTCCTACAGAGTGAGTCTGGAATAAGGGAGCATGGGGACCACCGGGATCACAGGAAACACATATTGGCATGAGCCCACCTCCACTGCCTAGGCCAAGCCCCCAGCAAATTCTTTTGCTCCTGTATATTGCTTAGCTTTTTTTCCATTCATCTATTTCTTAACATATTATAATTATTTTTCTTTAATTAATTAATTATGAATTATTTTTTGTATTCTAATCCCAGTTCCCACTTCCTCCTCTCCTCTTGTTCTTCCCCCTCCCCCCACCTCCCATTTGCTCCTTGGAGACCATAAGGCCTCCCCTACGAATCTACTAATTATTCAAAATTGTTAATTCATTTTTTCTTTTTATACCTGAACTCTTTATAAATACATGATTATCTTTCCAGATATTATACCATAATTTCATCAAAATTTAAAATTAAAAATCACTGTTTGATAATTGAAGGGGAACTAATGTAAAGATCAATGAATAATGAAGCATACATTAAATTATTGTAATGAAACTGGGCTCAGGACAGCACAGGGGAAATTTTAACATGCACAAGGACTCAAGTTTCATCCTCATTATATAATACATATATATGTGCATATAATAAAAATTAATATTACATAAACATAATAATAAAAGGCTGTTCCTCGAGAAACACTAAACCCAACACAAACTGCTTTTACTTATATGCCACATGTTTGTGTTTGGGGTGTGTTAGTTAAAATCTTTGGCATTTGTACCATAATTTTTCTTCAAAGGGAATATAGGTTCCTTGTCTGTGGTTACCACGGGAAGGAGAGGAATCTGCAACCTGGCTTTTAGTACCATGGTTTTAATGTATTCCCATCTCTCCAATTTGCCTGAGGACGCTGGAATTTCTTGGTGGTAACATTATCAGTCTCGAGGAGGACCCTTGGAATAGCCCCCATTTATTAGGAAGGGGCATTGGGAAGTAGTTGTTTAAGAGATTAATTAATTCAGCTATTACAGAAACAATGTTATGGCTAAGAGTTCTTATGGAGTATGACATTTTTGATTTTGTGCCATTTGCAGGAAAGTGACTAATATAACTGTGTAAGTTTGGTTTGCATGTCAGTATAAATGTCTGAATTATAACTACACATATTAAAACAAAACTGTATGCTACAGAATCAACTGACTCCTGTTTGCTTTGCTCTAATTTCAATATCAAGAAACAGATGCACCCTCTGTTACAGTAGAGAAGCAGCAAGAACCAGTCATTTGCATGACTTCTTTTCTACCGGCACCACAGACTCTGAATATAATGATATTGACAATGAAATCTGCACAGGCTGATGGAATTTCCTCAGTACACAACTTTCTTATCAGCTTCTGCTACCATTGACTTCTTAGGGACTTGTAGATCAACAATGCCGCCTGCTGGTTTGGAGAATCTACTACTGTAAGTTTGTCTATGGGCTCACACACAGTGCCCAAACTATGGCTCTCTCTCCTGTGTTTATTGACTTGGGTTATGTTGAGTAGATATGCAAAGGATGAATGGTTGCCATGAGGTTTGGCCTGAGTTGGGGAGCATGGACATGGAAACTCCTAGCAATCCAAAGCTGATAAAGACCAAACACGGGCATCTTGTCATCTTTAGAGAGCTCTCAGTTCCATGCTGCAAAAGTGGACTCTCTTCTTTAGTCAGCATCTTCCTGGCTGTTTCTAACCATGCTTCCTTAGCCAGGAGGCCATTATTCTCTCCTGCCATCGACCCCTATGCTTGGTTGCTCCTAACTCTCTGTCTTTACTTGTTACTTCCACACCTAGTCCTCTGTCCAGGTGCAGGCCTATTCAAATGCTTAGTCCTGTAGAGATGCAAACTAGGGGACATTCTCCACTGAGGCCAGGTCATTCAATAGCAGATTAGCTCAAAACTGCAATACAAACTGTAGGCCAGAGCTGAACCTGAGGTTTGTACCTTGGGATATTTCTTAATAATATTTCTTGGCCGCCCCGACAGTACAGAACTAAATAGACAATTCTCAATAGAGGAATCTAAAAGGGCTGAAAAACACTTAAGAAAGTGTTCAACATCCGTAGCCATCAGGGAAATGAAAATCAAAACAACTCTGAGATACCATCTTACTCCTGTCAGAATGGCTAAAATCAAATACACCAATGACAGTTTATGCTGGAGAGGATGTGGAGAAAGAGGAACACTCCTCCACTGCTGGTGGGAGTGCCAACAGTTACAGCCACTTTGAAAATCAGTATGGTATTTCCTCAGGAAAATGAGAATGAGTCTACCACAAGATCCAGCAATTTGACTCTTAGATGTATACCCCAAAGAAGCACATTCCTACAACAAGGACATCTGTTCAACCATGTTCATTACAGCATTATTTGTAATAGCCAGAACATGAAAATATTTTTGTTTTCCCAGAATATTTATTTGGAATTTCTGAGCCAATTCACAATTTAGTTGTTTAAGAGCTATACCAAAAAAGTCCCAGTCTCATATAATCCAGAGATAGTTTTACCATAATGCAGAATCACAATTTTCACTTTTATTGTTTTATTAATAAAGAAACATGTCAATAGAGGTGGTCACTGGAGAAGATTTTGTCAAGGTGTGGTAAACAATCCGGCATCCTAAATCGGCATCACTTCATGCACAGTTGTGATTTTGAGAATTTGGTAAGACTGTGTCAACTGACAGACACTCAGATTCTTGTTTCTGAGCTAGTCTCCATGCTGGTCGTCTGTGTCATCTCAGCTTCCTGCTCCTCCAGGGTTTCTGACACACTCAGGATGTGGTTGCAACACTGTGTCTCTTGCACAGTAATAGACAGCAGAGTCCTCAGATGTCAGGCTGCTGAGCTCCATGTAGGCTGTGCTGGAGGATGTGTCTGCAGTCAGTGTGGCCTTGTCCTGGAACTTCTGATTATACTTTGTATCACCATCTCCAGGAGAAATCCATCCAATCCACTCCAGACCCTGTCCAGGCTTCTGTTTCACCCAGTGCATAAAATGATCAGTGAAGGTGTAGCCTGAAGCCTTGCAGGACACCTTCACTGAGGCTCCAGGCCTCCTCAACTCAGCCCCAGACTGCTGCAGCTGGACCTGGGAGTGGACACCTGTGGAGAGAAAGTCAGAGTGGATGTCACTGTCACCTGAGTGCATGACCTCTCCTCAAGTCTGGAACTTGGAGCCCCTTACCGGTAAATGCTGTCACCAGGAAGAGGATGATCCAGCTCCATCCCATGGTGAGGACGTGTGATCTCAGTGACTCTGTAGAGGACACTGGTCATATGCTGGTCATGGTATGGACTTCCCTTATTTACCACCATGGACTCACATCATTTGCATATTCATGAGGCAGTTTTTTTTTAAAGATAGGCAACTAGTTTAGTTGGAGAAGACAGGGTAGGGGACAACTAGCTCAAACAGCAAGATGCTGATTTCCAAATCCTCAATATGTCTCAGGAATTAGCCATTCCTGAGACCTGTGCAGACCCTGTGGAAACATGAAGGCCTAATCTCTCAATTTACAAATAGAATCCCAACCTGAGATACTCATCCTCTTGAAAAAAATGTTTCTCAGGTGGGGGTAATAATTGTGTCTGAAAATTTCAAAAATTCTGAAATCAGGAGAACTTGTAATCTTCTTTCATATACAAAAAATAATATTTGCTTTTCCAGGAGGTTGCAGCTGTGACTTTAGTGTGTGTGTGTGTGTGTGTGTGTGTGTGTGTGTGTGTGTGTGTTTCCTTTTTTTTTGTCTGTTTGTTTGCTTCTACAGAGATAAAAATCATTGTATACTTGGAAGGTATGGAGGTGAGGATGATCAGAAAGGAATAGAGCAGTAAATCTATTATCTGAAACAATTATATGAAAAAATTAACTATCAAAAAATCAATAAATCTTACACCAAGTAAGAAAATAGCAAATTATGCCATATTTAGCAAAACATATTTTACTGTGTCTGAAAATTCAAGACTTCACACATCAACTGCAATAGATGTTGTTCAGAAAACAGACTTTTAAAAAGATTCCTCAGAGACAATGGTGTCACCTCCTCTCTTCATCTCATTTTTGTCCTGATGATTTTTGGCTCCATTGTGACCTCTGTTGGTCCTGAGCACCCCTGCATGTTGGTATGTCTTGGCTTAGACTCAAGTTTCACTGTGTAGCTTGAGCATTAACACATCCATGCAACCTCAGTACACACCGAGCTCAGCTGCAGAGAAAAATTGCTCTTGTTTTCCTGGAGATCCTGAACACATGTCCCTGATATTAATTTTCAGCTGGGCCTTTATTGACACTAATATTCCTCACAATGCCATGGTCTTTCCTTCGGGCAGATGAATCCAGATCCAGCACTACCCACTGGTTCTACAGAGTCACTCCAAAGAATTACAGCATGTTAAATCACTGTTCCCAGGAAAAATAAACATCTTATTCATGCTAGACATGATGAGGAATGCCTTTCTGTTTTCTATGAATATATGTTTCTCTTATTGGTCAGTGAATAAAGCTGTTTCAGCCAATGGACTGGCATGAATTAACCGGATGAGAAATCCAAAATGGGATAAAGAAATACGTAGGGAGACACTGTAACCATGCCTCCTAAGGGCTAGCAACAGGTTTGCCTGCCTATGCCCGTCAGGGTGTGGTCAAGGTGATGTCAGGGTGGCATGGTAAAGACATGCCCATTTAGGCATCTAGAGTGGACTAAAGAAAAACTGGGAACAGGAAAGAAACTCCCCATGATGTGTTTTAGTTAAATGATAAAAACACAGGAAAGGATTTTGAAAGTTATAAGAAAGGCTAATTTTTAAAAATGCTGGACAGTTGTGGAGCATTCTTTTAATCCCAGAACTTGGGAGGCAGAGGCAGGAGGATCTCTTTGAGTTTGAGACCAGCCTGGTTGACACAGCAAGTGCCAGAACAGGCTCCAAAGTTATACAGAGAAAACCTGTCTCAAAAAGGAAAACAATAAAGGTCAAATCTCTTGTAAAGGCAGGTCAGTCAGACCACACATGATGTGTTGTTCCCTGAGTCTATCAGATATGCACAAATAACTTCTAGGTCTTAGCCTAAAGAATTGCAGTCAAGTATGCACTATGCAGTCCAAAAATTGAATATATAAATTTAATCCAACAAGGCTTTATATAAATGTAGAGACTAAGCACTCTGGCAATGAGAGCCCAAAATTAGAAAAAAAAATTACTATAACTTGGAGCAGAATAATTCATCCCTTCACTGAACTACTTTATAGTTTTCAAAATTAGAGGCCACAGATTAGCTCAAGTTGAGAGTTTATTTAGTGCATTTGCAATCGGTGCTTTGGTAGTGACGGCTCTTCCTGTTGATCTCAGTGATAGGTGAGGTGAAAAGCACTAGAGAGTGGTGAATTTTTACATTAGATGCAACCATCACTTAATCCTTCAGACACGGCCAACACGGTCAAGCACCTGGATTGTTAACAGTGATGCTATTTTGTGATTTTTCTAAGTAGAACATGTTTCATGTTGATGATGTGAGTAATAGGATTCCACACAGAGTGCACAAAGTAGAGCAACATCCAGACATTCCTTTAGGTGACATATAAAGTCTGCTACCGGAGCCAGGATCTAGTCTCATGAGCTGCGATGGCATCCAGCCATTAATTGTTGAGTCTGGAAAGAAAGGAAAGAAATTCAATCCCTTAACAGGAATCAACATTAACCTCAGGAATCTACATAGGAAGCTGAAATTCTACAAAACCAACATTGGAGTTTGTTCTTAACTGGCAATGAAACGTTCTGGGAGTAAATGTGAACATAGAAAAGTTGTGATACTTAAACCTGGGACATCACACCAGACTTGAGGACTCTCGTCCTTTAAACACTAGAAAGGTCAGTGATGAAGCTGTTCCCAGCTGAGTTCCAGAGAGCTGGGATAAGATGGAGGCAGCCTGTGCATCAGGATATCACATGAAACACTGTCAGGACTCACGTGTGAGGGACAGTGGAGAGGTGTAGGTATGAGGATGTCTCATCTTCTCCACTTTAGGGACACTGACTGTGAACAGGGGACAGTCTTGATTTAATGGACTTTCTTCTATTCTCTTTTCCCAAGTCACAAAAATCATATATATATATATATATATATATATATATATATATATATGTGTGTGTGTGTGTGTACATATATATATATATATATATATATCACTTGGTATCACTAATTGGACTAAAAACCTTTCCTTTCAGAAAAAGTATGGGGAGAAATATGAGAGATGAAATCCTAAATGCAGTGAGTGACAGATTGTGTGATTATCCCCAGTTTCTCCCTCTCTCATTACCTGAGCTGAGGGCTGCACAGGACAGTGTATCACACCTTGGGACCAGGTCTCCCATAGCAGAGCTACAAGGACTCAGCACTGTGACTGGACCATCAAGGCCTGAGATCCCAGGTCACAGTCAAATATTCCAGCTGAGAAAACCCCTCCCCCAGAGGTCAGAAGTTATAGAGAGAATTACAGATGCTGCTGCTGCTGGCTGTGATGACGATGACTGGATGTCTGACATCTTGTGTGTGAAAATGTGTGGCCTTCTTACATGTATGTCCAATGGATGTTGACCTTCCTATAAGGTTCCAATGTTAGGACTAAAATATATGTGCAATATTACTGAACAAAGAATTTCTACTCTACTAAATTTGTCTTGTCACAGTAGCTACATCAGGAGAATTACATGGTCTTGGCAGTTACTTGAGGTCAGGACAGGAACTCTTAGGGAACCCGAGGACTCTCTCACTCTCTAGATGTTCCTCTCACCTACTATATTTTCTTTCCTGGTGAAAGTTGGGTCTACCTTGCCCCTGCTGGTCCTGAGCATCCTCAGATTGAGGTTGTTTCTGAGCAAAAAGGAACCTGCTCACTGTGTCTGCTGCAGTGTAAGGCAGGGCTGTGTTCAGTGGTATCAGAGCTCAGCTGCAGGGAGAACTGGTCCTTAAATACATCACTGACACACTGAGGGACTTCTCAGTGACAGCTGAAAGCTTTCTACAGACCTTTATCCTCTTTTCTCTCAAGTCATGCAGGCTCTTCCTGAAGGGGAACAGCAAGGAGACCCAGGTGTTTTGTGTTGTGACCCATTGAATTTAACTAGGACCCTGGAAGTAAGTGCGAGAGTAAGACGATTTAATGGAGCCTCGTGGTTTCCTTTTCTTCCTACTTGAGACAGGGTCTCAAATGGTTACGAATGCCCTGGATCCAGCTGTGTCCTGAGACTACCCTTGACCTGCTAATCTTCCTTGTCTACACATCCTGGGTGCTCAGATTGTGAGCTGCATCCCAATAAGACAGATGATCATTGGAAACAACATTTTCTTTATTTTACCTTGTAATTTATTCTGACTTTGTGACAGATGATTATAGGAAATAACATTTTCTTTATTTTACCTTGCTATTCATTTTGAGTTTGTGAGTGTCTGTTTTCTTCCATGTATTTAACCATATGTTTCTAATTGCAAGAAACAACCACAATTTCCACATGATCACAATATTTCCTTCAAATTATTTATCCAATACTGGTAGAAGTATTGGCTCCCGTTATTACCAACAGAGGTTCATTTTGGGTGTTTGTTTTCAACTTAAAACTGTTCACTCTCTGAGTCCTGGAGGCAGATTGACCAGGAAACTTCTCAATATAGTGAGAATGGATTCATAACAAAAGGCAACCATATCAGGATCTGAGAATCCACTGTAGAAGCTCACAGGAAGGACACTGCCCAGTCCACACAGCAGCCATCCCTTAGCTCCAGAGGAGGAGCTGAGCTCTGAGTTAGTGCACAGAGGTCAGAACTAGAGTTATGTAATTTAAAACGGAAGCAGAAGGCATCGTGTTGAATGCAGTAATGAAAATAATTTAAATAAAAATTCAATATTATCACTTCTTAGCCTTATAGATACAGCTCTGCAGAGGAGGAGAAGGGTTTGGATAACACAAGGTGCTTACTGTGACAGAGCCTGACTCCCCTTCCACTTGGTTCCCTCTGAATTACTAACACTGTTCCAGTCGAGGATCTGACCTGACGTCAGTATGAGGGAAAAGTCCACCTGAGGTCTCTGAGCTTCCCCATAGGGTGATCCTGGTGACCACAGAGAATCACTCTTTCCTCATAGAGTCTTCCTGCATACTGTTTAGGGAGGAATAGGTGATATATTTCTTTTAAGAATGTTCATTAAAGCAGAAGTCATCATTTTTAGAGGCATGATCAATTCCTAGTGTCTATAATTATAAAAGTTCCCATAGAAAAATCATCTGTTTTAGAGGGCAGCCAGATAAAACAGGAAAAAATCAATTATTTCTGAACCTGGACATTGTGTAATCTGTGTTCCCCCTGCTGGTTGTGGAAAGGGAGGTTTTGTGGCCGGGTGGTCAGTTCTCAGGTTGTTCATTTGCAGGTAAACCATGCTTCGGGAATCATCTCTGGAGATGGTGAATCTTCCTTTCACCGAATCCGGGTAATAGGTTGCATAATTATTAGGTTTAGTTCTTATGCGAGCGACCCACTCCAGCCTCTTTCCGGGAGCCTGGCGGACCCAGTTCATGGCAACATTACTGAAGGTGAATTCAGAGGCCACACAGGAGAGTTCCAGTGACCCTGAAGGCTTCACCAATCCTCCACCAGACTCAACCAGCTGCACCTCACAGTGGACACCTGCAAACAGAGAGGATCCTGATGAAGAAACTGTCACAAAGTCTACTGTCTCTCTCACTCATGTCTCCTCACACACTCAGTATCCCGTGTTATCTACCTTTTAAAAGAGCAACAAAGAAAACCCAGTGCAGCCCCAGTCCCATGTTGATTGTCGTGTTTTCAGTGCTGCTCACTGATTGGGAAGACAGGGCTAGAATCCTCTGCCTGACCTGTGGGGTGAGGGCAGGGCTGCTTTTCATGAGCAGAGGGAGGCCGTATTTGCATATCTTCCTGATATATATTATTCTCTGGTGTGTGAGAGCCTTAGAGGCAGCAGGTAATGATGCAAATACCTGAGAGAAAATGAAGCAACAGTATAAGTTTGATTTCACTAAAATGTTATCCATATGGTATTTGTAATAAACTTCATCAGCGTTAATTTATTTTTATTGTACTTTCTGTATAGTATCTGGTAGGAAAGGCAGTAAGTGTGCAGTGCCACAAGAAGGAGAGGAATCTTTTACCTGGTCTCTAGTGACATGATTGTCTGTCCTAACATCTCTCCAAATCCTCTGAGAATGTAGGACTTCCTTGGTGGCTGAGGGATCAGTCCAGGCTCAAGAGGACCCTTGGAATAGCCACCCCTTAATAGAAAGGATAGTTGGGTTCCAAATGCCCAATGGAGTAATTAACTCTACTGTTAGAGAAGCTGTGCGTCTTAGGGCTAAGAGGGTTGGTGGATTATGGCATTATCGTTTTTGTGGCATTCCCAGGAACAGGAACCTAATTAAAGCAACTAAATGTACTGAACTGGTGATCTGAAGTCATTTATGATTTGGCCCTTAAATGATCAAAACTTTTCTCTTTTGGATTTCATATATTTAACAGGGTTATATGTAGGTAAATGAAAGGAGGAAACTCTGGGTAGATGCAGTAACCTCCCTTGCTGTCCCTTGTTGGCACCTACTCCTTGAAGCCCTGAGTTTCTGAGAAGCCAGAATCATCTGCTGACCTGAATATCCTTTGCATCAGGTTGATCTTGTCTGGATTTGCTCCTGCACCAGATTCTTACTGATGTGAAGGTCTCACCAGGGTGTACAGTGTGGATATAAACTTCTGCTGCTTGGCTCCCCTTGAGCTCTATGCCCCTGTGCACAGTAGGTGTTGTCATATAAGTGACTTTCTTCGCACAAGAACAGCTGGACAATTCTCTAGTAATAATTGTCAACAGTGGCTACTCTGCAGGCCAGCACTTCCCAGTAGAGCTGTCTTCTCCTTCTTTGCACTCTCATTTGTAAGCATGTGGAACACTGGACAGTTTATCTCTCTGACAGCATGACAGAGACTGGGGTTACTGTTTCAATACACGGATTCATTAATGCTTGTCAAAAATTTCCTGCACTTACATGTGAATGTGTTATAAAAAGTGTAGGGTTTGTTTTTTGTTTTTGTTTTTTGTTTAATGAGACAGAGTTTCTCTGTGTAGCTTTCGAGACTATCCTGGCACTCTCTCTGTAGAACAGGCTGGCCTCAAACTCACAGAGATCTGCCTGCCTCTGCCTCCTGAGTGCTTTGATTAAAGGCATGAACACCAAGGCCTGGCCAACTGTATCCTTATAATATCCTTATGTAAACTTTCAACCTCCTTAATCATAAAAGATTCCAAGCATGTTAGTGAATCTGTAAATTGCTCTAAATGCTCATCTACATGTTTTTCTAGGTCTTTAATATGATCATCCTTAGGCAGCATCTGGATGGCATGGAAACTGCCTTCTAGGTATTGGAGTCTAGATTCGAGGTCATGATTTGCTGATTTTGAGTCCTCAGCAATCGTCCATATGGACCTATGTAATCTGTCAGCCCTGTACTGTAAATTATCTTCCAAACATTCAAATCTAGACTCAAATTTGTGATCTGCTACCTTGGATGCTTCAATAATTGATTGAATGGCATTGTCCAATTCTTCAACCCTATCCTGGATATTTTGCACCTTTGCATCTAGTTTCAGCCTATCTTAGTTTATAGCTGGCTACAGATATTCTTTAGCTCATCACGGTCTTCTGACAGCCGAGCCTCTAATGCCTCAGACATGGAGGATCTCTCTGTGTTTATCTTATCATAAATGTGCTGCATCTCATCTTGGGTAACAGACATCTCTGTCTTTAGTGTATTGGACACAGAGCCAACTTATCATCCAATTTATCTTACACTTGCTGGACAACTGTAGTCTGACCTAATCTGTTCTCCAAAACATCATTGTGTAAAGCTGCTATTTCCTGTAAGCAGGTGGTTAGGTTATCCTTATCCTTGTTCCTGAGTCCTCTGGCTAGTAATATTATTTGTACCAGCAAGCTAACTGCCATTACGGTAAATAAGCCGGTAATTGGCATATTAACATCCTCCTCAAACATTGAATTCACGTAATAAGCAAGAATATTACCAATTTTAGCAAATGATAAATATTCCTCCATAATTTTACCTGATTTTTACTCCAGACGCAGTAACTATCTTTGACCAGCATGTAGCACAGGCGTTCAGCTACTCGGCATGGTGTTTGGCAGCGGTGTGTCAGGCATGATGGTGTTAGCCATGGAGAGAGGTCACAAAAGTGGCTGTGCTTATCTTAGAGAGTATACGGCCTTGTGGCCACAACCACTGAAAGAGATGCACTTTACTGCAGCAGTGGCCAAGGGAAGCCGCTTCTGAAAGCCGAGGCCTACTCAACACTAGGCAGCTAGAAACTGTCTCCAAGCTGGGTAGATGGTTCTGAGCAGCTCAGCTGCAGTAGGGAGAGATGGCACTTTCCAGGCCTAGTCTGCCATCAGGGGGAGGGGGTGGGGTGCACCGGCAGGCTGTCCCAAATGGGGCCAAGGTCCTGCTCCTGACACCAGATAAAGTGAGAAATTACCAATATGGAGCCAATAGAAATAAAAGGGTATTTAATAGGGAAAAGCCTTACTTACAGAGCAACCTAGCCAGCCGGTGTGGCTGCAGTCTGTAGGCAAGCCGAAAAGGAAACTGAAAATGCCCATTCACTGAACACCTCCCACTCTATGTCACCATGACCACGCCCTCTCAGGCATGGTCAGGCAGACCTGAAGCCAGACCCTAAGAAGACGTGGCTACAGGTTCCCCTACAAACTTGATCCAAACTCATATACTCACTTGGCAGATGCCTTCCCAGTACATCAGAGTCCCCTTCCCTTTCAATTCACAGGTCTGAAGCAGAAGATTCCCTGACCTTCTGGTCAACCTCTACTTTGTAGTTGAAGGAAGACAGGGGGATACCTTATGAAATCACTGCTATTTCAAACATTATTTTAAACTCAATATAGGCTTGTTTAATCTTTAACATAGAATTGGCCTAAGGGATTCATGCCTGCCACAATTCATTCCTCACACTGTTGCATACACATTGACCTTATGACATTCATATTTGTGATAGGGAGGGAAGGTCTGCTAGAAAAACATGCAAAATAGATGTTCTGAGATTTAAAATAACACACCGAACCCTTGAGATTATCAAGTACCCAGCATTTATTCAAAACCCAATGCTCTATAGAATAAACGAAACCAAGCACAAACTGTGAGAGGTGATGCTGTGACTCTGTAGTTCCTTGTTCTGTAAAGACTGGAGATGGTAGGGCAAGATCCTGTGACTGGGAAGGAAGCACATACAGAGTCCATAGAACACTGTATGTTCTCAGAACCTATCTCAATTGTCATGCACTTACACTGAATCACTATAAGAGTTCTGTGAAAAGTGATTTTAAACACCTTTAACCAACTTATACCTGTAGGGAATTATACCTGTAGGGAGAAAAGGAACAAAGAAAGACACCCTGTCTCTGACTTGACACTAAGTATGTGCACTTCCATGTTTCTGACTATTGAATGTGTGTTTTTATATATCTTTCATTTACTGAAAACACAAAACATGAGTTTGAATAAATCTTATACAATGAATATCTAGAACTGTTGAGGAAATCATACAGCTATCTTTTGAAAAATAATGTTTATAGTCTGTTTATTATTTGAGTCCATATGAATCTCCAGAAAGGTGTCACCCTTCTTAAAGTGTGTGAAAGATGATTTCATCTCCTCTGTTCATAGACCAAGCAAGCTACACCTTACTTCCATGCCCTCTCTGCAGTATTGAGTCTGAGGATTGGCTATTATTAGAAAATCCTTACCTCTGAGGACAGTCTGTGGGACTGGGCTGGCCTTTTTGGATGGTCATTCACTTCTTCATCCCTGGAAATCTCATAAATGATACTTTGATTTTTATGAATGACCTTTAGGCTGTGGGTTTCCATGGTAAGGACAGTTCTCATCAATGGAGAGGCAGCTGCCCAGTGAAGCTTCTGAGGGACTTCAACCACTCTGCATGCTGTGCAACCTTGTGTGTGAGGCTAAGATGGTTTGGGGACATTTATTTCAGATGCTCTGTCTCATCCTTGGTCTGTTAAAATTGTCCTAATGTTTACACAGAATTTGGCAAAATATCACAGAAGACAATCTGAGGCTTGTTAACTGAAGTGTTGATATGAGACCAATTACACTATTGATTTTATTTTAATTATGTCAGGGGGCACTGTCTTTCATGGTGTGTACTTGGGTTAGGTTTCTATTCCCATGACACAATGGAAGGAGAGCACAAACCACAGGCCAGGTCAATCTGATCACATAATTCTCTTCTATGTCAGAGATGGATTCTCCTCTATCACATTTAAAGATATTAAAATCGGTGTGAAACCTTGAGTATTTACTTCATATGATGTTTTTAATCCTAGCACTAACTGATATATATGTATATATATATATATATATATATATATATCCATCAAGAAGAGTCCATCTCTGGGAGGCAGTCACCATTGACAGCAGAGTTCTTATCTATACTCAGCCTCACTTACTTGACACCAGGAAATCCACAACTGTGCATTGCATGGTGGGAAATGCAGATGCAGGTGTGTGGACCCTCTTGTCACACTGTGTCTCATTCCCTAGGCATCTCAGCAACTGCTTTGTGTGAGCAGGCTAGGATGAGCTCTAACACACAGATGTTACTGAGAATAGAGAGTGTGAGCAATCAAAAGTGGAATCAGATTTTTATGTGAAAACTACTGCCATGTGAGATCAGCTGAGTTCCAAAAAGTTGTTTCCATCAAAACATATTCCTAAAAACAGAGTCATGGCTCAGCTGGTAAAGACTTCATCCACATTCAGAGTGACAAGAAATAATACTATACACCCTGTCTTGAGACCCACAGTGAGACACAAACAAATGTGACTTTACATAAACACAGCGTTTCAGCATCAGAGAGAGAAGAGACCACCTGTGTTCTCTGTGCTAAAGGAGTGAGAATCAAAGTCAGTGGACACCAGGTGTTTTTCTTTCCCTGTTCTAAAGACTTACAGTTCCTGGCCTTGGTTAAAGCTGAGCACCCCCTGCTGGCCCAGAGCTCCTCAGCAGGGAGGTTTTTGTGTGGGCTCATGCTGAAGTCCCCTCACTGTGTCTCTTGCACAGTAATATGTGGCTGTGTCCTCAGTGGTCACAGAGTTCAGCTGCAGGAAGAACTGGTTCTTGGCTGTGTCTCTGGTGATGGAGATGCGGCTCTTGAGGGATGGGTTGTAGCCAGTGCCACCACCATAATTTATGTACCCCATCCACTCCAGCTTGTTCCCAGGGAACTGCCTGATCCAGTGCCAGACATAACCACTGGTGGTGATGGAGAAACCAGTGACAGAGCAAGTGAGGGACAGCGACTGTGAAGGCTTTACCAGGCCAGGTCCTGACTCCTGAAGCTGGATCTGGGACAGGACACCTGCAGACAGGAAGAGTCAATTCTGTTATCACATGTTATCACATCCCCTCATGGACACATGTATGAAATGGTCACACTCACCAGGAAGGGCTGTCGCCAGGTACAGAAGACCCAACATTCTCATCTTCTAGGCTACACCCCCTTTTCTCAGAGGTCAACCTCCTGTGAGAGAGTTCTTCTAAGCCCCCACAGCTCAGGAGGGGATTTAACTTATAGATAGAAGATGAATTTGCATGTGGGGAGTCAGCCTTGTCCTTATAAAAGAGGAGGGTGGATATCACTCCATTTTCTCATTACAACACAGCCATCACTGTGTCTGACTTCCTACAGACTGAGTCTGGAATATAGAGAATGGGGACTTCAGGGATCACAGGACACACATACTCTAATGACCCCACCTCTGCTCCCCAGCACACACTGTCACCAAATTCTTCTGCTCCTATATATTTTTTGCTTTTTTCCATTAACTTATTTGTTAATATTTTATGTATTACTAATATTTAATTAATTTATTTATATTTATATTCCCAATCGCAGTTCCCCCTCCCTTCTCTCCTCTTCCTCCTCCCACCCCCACCTCCCGTCTGCTCCTTGGAGTGGGAGTCTACTAAATCTTCCCATTATACATTTGAGGCAGGAACAAGGCACCTCCCCACCACCCTGCACATCTGTGTTTTGGCTGAGGAAATAACTGTACCATATAGAATGGGCTCCTCTAAGAAAATTTTGCATTACAGTTAGCTCTTGGTCACATTCCCAATGGCCTCATTTATAATGCCAGCTGCACCAATGTCACCTATATTAAGAGAGTCTACTTTGGTCTTGTGCAGGTCCCCTATTTGTCAGACCTGAGTCAGTAATCTTTCATTAGCTAGCCCAGATAATTCTGAATTCCTCATCATGGTCTTGACCCCTTTGTTCATATTATCACTCCTCCCTCACTTCGATTGTACATCAGGAGAATGGTCCATTGATCAGTTTTGGATTTCTGCATCTGCTTCTATCTGTTTCTGAAAGTGAGTTAATGCTTCTCTGGGGTTGACGATTGTAAAGTCTGTGTATCTTTTACTTTATGTCTGGTATCCACTAATGAGTGACTGCATACTATATTTGTTTTTGTGGGTATGGGTTACCATACTCAGGCTGTTTTTATTTTTCTGTTTCTGTCCATTTGTCTGCAGATTTTAGGATATCTTTGTTTCTTACTGCTGAGTAGTATTCCATTGTGCAAATTTATCACAGTTTCTTTATCCATTCTTCCATTGAGGAGCATCTAGGTTATTACCAAGTTATGAATATTACGAATAATGCTGCTATGAACATAGTTGCAGCTTCTGTAATTTTAAGTCCCATGTCAACTCCAATCTACTATTCATACTTGGCCTTCTGAGTCCTGGTTTCTGATTAAGAAGACCAGACTGCTCAAGGTTTTATTCCCTTTCCAGTCATGTGATGGGTTCCCGTCTTTGCTAGAATTTTATCAAGCTGTCACATTGCTGTAGCATATGAACCCCTACTTCTTGCTCTGTCCAGACTGTGGAATGAAGAGGAAACACCTGCTGATAGAATCAGCTGCATGCCATACTCCCTCCCCCTCCTCAACTCCCATGTCCTCCCCATCCATATAAAACATCTTGCTGTCTTTAAAATTAGAAGGTGTTCTATATAGGCAAAGAAAATCTAGGATAAAATAAGAGATAAATAGATAAATGTATAAAATAGAATAAAGCCATGTGATGTCATGACTCAGGGAACCTCCCAAACGCATTTGAATTGGATCCTGATGACATCTGCAGGTGGACCTGTAGCCTATGCTTAGGAGTGTTAGGTTTCCTTGGTTAGACTCCCCTAAAATTCCCATTTTTCATTTTAAAGATACTGTAATTGGAGATAGATTCTGGATTACATGTGTACTTCTCCCTTCAACTCTAGAACCCCCTCTGGTGTCAACCCACAGAGGTCCGAATATTCCACTGTGAGATAAACTGTATTCATGGTGAGGGAGAGAGGCTTTAAATGGAGTCATTTCCTTTTCTGTAGCATTTCCAAGAGAGTGACATAGATTCTAGGAACTAACTGGCCTTGTATCCTTCTAGAGGAGGGTTCTAACTGTCATCTGAGAATGTCTACTGGGCCTGGTATGTGGTTAACTCAAAGGAATAATCTCTTGAGTCGATTGAAGGAACACACTTTCTTGCCCCTCTGCTCTTATTCCCCATGGTCTGCATAACTAATTAATTTTGGTTTTCCCTTTTTCTGTCACACAACAAACACATTTAGCAATGTTGTTGTTCATATACACTTGATGTAATATTGGACTCTGTCCTTCTTTGTTAATTTTGACAGAACACCATCTCCAATTGGAGATTCTCACTCCCATGTAGGGGTTGCTCTTCAGTGTTTGTAGACAATTTATTCTATCTCAGCAATCCTGTACAGGTCAGGAGTTTATCCTAGGAATCTTGTGTGACTGGGATGCATCAGGGAAGCCACAAGATGGAGTTCTGTGGAGGATGAAAGCTGTGTCTACTCTTCAGAAATCCAGTCTCCTCCCACAGAAGTCAGCCCTATAAACCTTGCATGGGTCCAGCAAGTTCACACATAACAGCAGCCCTGCATTCATACCAATATTAGTCTTTCTGTTGATGGTTCCTGGAATTCACAAATAAGGGAACCCTCTTTCCTATATATCCCGACACTGAGTTTATATTAGACCAAGAGAGATCTTCATGATGGTGTTGAAACTTTACTTTGCACAGATTAGAACAGATGGGCAATATACCTAGGATGACAAGGAAATTCTGTCCACATTTACTGGAACAGGAGACACTTCCTGAGTATCCTGTGTTCTGCTAGAAAAGGCCCAATGGATAAGGAAGGATAAGGATGAACTTTGAGAAAAAATTGCAGGAGGAAAATAAATACACTGGCAGGAAATCAAAAATCCCAACCAATTCTCCACCTGAGTGTGCTCATGTATGTGAGAAGAGCCAGGTCAGATGGGAAAAAATGTTTTTGCTACTCACAGGGCCTTGTTTTTAAAACCTGTTGGCTCTCATCTGAGTTTTTTTAGTGTTAAAAGGAGAAAACCTCAACTTGTTGTTGTTGTTTTAATGAAAATACTCAGATTGTAGCCATACTACCAATGGCAGAATTACTTCTTTTCTTGGAATTCAGCCTTCACATGGCCAGAATGTGGTTTCTATATAAGACCAAAACAAAACCAAAAAGCATATATAAACAGAAATGATTAGATTCAGACATGTCAAAGTTATAACAGAGGGAAAACCCAAAAGAGGTCCTCAGTTGCCCTTCTGCTTCTAAGAACAAAAGAAGGTGTGTATTGGGGGCCTCCGTTTCACGCACTTTACACTGGTGTACATTTTATGTCAATCAGTGTCAACCTAGACCTTGTGACAAAGTCAATCCAATTACAGGGAGCAGAGGAATGAGCACCCAGTGCTCTCAATGACATGAACAGGCCTCTTACTTTCCCAGCCTGGAATCACACTGCTGCTGCCCCCAGTGTTATCTGAGCAGGAGTCCACTTTGTTGTTAGTGAAGAAATTCCACACCCTGAGGACTCCACAGCGTGACAGTCAGCTCTAACTGTGACTCTAATTTAGTAAGAATTTTGATTCAAAATAACAAAAATGATTCAGGGTTGGACATATCTATAAACAAAATCATAAGTTAGATTCATTAGGAAAGTTAACGTGACTCCCCACAAATCTAGGGGAACATCTCAACAAAGTATTTGAAGTGGAGCCACATATATCAAATTGAATTTTGAAAGGGATTTTTTGTTTGTCCTGATATTGTTGATATATAGTTTATTCCCATCAAGTCCATCAACATTTCCAGTCTCCTAGATATCTGATATATATATATGATATTGTGGCACCAGAATTTGCTTTTTTTGTTTTATTGAAGAAGAATCATATCAATAGAGCTGGTCACTGATCAAGCTCTGGTCAAGTATGTTGTATTGTAGGGACATCCAAAATTAGCATTTCTTTATTCCCAGCAGTCATTTGAACTGATGAAAAAGACTCTGTAAGACTGTGAAGTTACAAAGGGCCACAACAAATGATTATTCCAGAGCAAGTCCCCAGGCTGATCTTTTCTGTCATCTCAGTGCCAGGACATATTCCTGTTCCTCCAGGGTTTCAGCCACACTCAGGATGTGGTTACAACAGTGTTTCTTCCACAGTAATAGACAGCAGATTCCTCAGATATCAGGCTGCTGAGCTCCATGTAGGCTGTGCAGGATGATGAGTCTGCAGTAAGTATGGCCTTACCCTTTTGAGCGTATATAGATTCACTGTCTTCTGGATCAATAGCTCCAATCCACTGCAGGCCCTGCCTAAGCCTCAGGTTTTCCCAACTCATATAGTAACCAGGGAAGTTGTAGCCTGAAGTCATACAGAACACCTTCACTGAGGCTCCAGGTCTCAGCAGCTGACCCCAACTGCAGCTGGACCTGGGAGTGGACACCTGTGGAGAGAAAGGCAGAGTGGATGTCACTCTCACCTGAGTGCATGGCCCCTCCTCAAGTCTGGAACTTGGAGCCCTTATCTGTAGCTGCTGTCACCAGGAAGAGGATCATCCAGCTCCATCCCATGGTGAGGACCTGTGTGCTCAGTCACTGTGGAGAGGACACTGGTCATGTGTAATTGGTGGTGTGAACATCACTGTATTTACATTCATAGACTCACATCTTTTGTATATTCATGAGCAGGGTTCTTCATAGAAAAGGACTTAGTTCAGCTGGAGCAGGAGGAGGTAGAGGACCAGCCAGCAGGATGTTGAGGTCCAAATCCTAATCCTATGTGAGGAAGCAGACATTCCTGAGACCTGTGCAGACCCTGTGAATATAATGACAGTCACTATTCTCTCAATTTAAAGATAGAATGGCACCATGAGATACTTGGTCCTATTGGTGACCAAATTGGTTTCAGGTCGGGGGTAATGAATGTGATTGGAAATTTTCAGTGCTTCTAAATTGGGAAAATTTGAATTCTTCATTCATTTTTCTGTTTTTTTAACAACATCAGTGAGTTCAATCTGCATCAACCCTGTTGTGTCTGGAAAGCTTTGTCTCCTTGGTGTCCTCCATTCCCTCTGGAATTTATTATCTATGAGCATCCTCTTTTGCAGGGTTCCATAAGCTCTGTGGGGACAGATTTGAAGAAGACATCACATTAAATGTTCCAAGGTCTCTCACTTTTCACACATTCTCCAGTTAGTCTTTGTATTCCTGAATATTGCAGGAGGCTCTGTGATAACAAATGAGTAAGACACTGATTTATGAATATAGGAGAATTCACTGGAGTTATTTCATTGCTAATTACTTTAGGATAACATGAATATTTGTTATTCCCCAGGTCTCACTTGTCTAATCTTAGCTTCTTGGCCTCCACAGTGTCAGGATTGGTTCCATCTCATGGAGTGGGTCTTAAATGTAATCTATATACTGGTTGATTCATTCCACAAGGTTTTGTACACTACGTATCCACGTGTCCCACGGGCCTGTCATGACTGTAGATCTAAGGCTGTATAGCAATTGTACCACATTTTCTTCATGTATTTTCTACTGACAGACATCTAGGATGTTTCTAATTCTGACTATTATAGATAGAACAGCGATGAACTCAGTGTCTCTAGTAGGATGTTGAGTCTTTGGGGTGTATAGCCAAGAGTGGTGAAGTTGGATGGGGAGACAGATCTATTCCCAGCCTCCAGTTGTACAGCTACACTGATTCCCAAGTGTCTGTACACAGTGGGTGACTCTACAGGATGAGGTGCTTGGATTCAAAATGACTTCTCCAGCAGATAGCAGGTAAGTCCTAAATTAAAATTTTCAAGGACACTAACAGATGCCTTCCTTGGTGTGGGTTGTCATTATGAATGTATGTTTTCTTATTAGTTGATAAATAAAACACTGTTAGCCCATTAGACAAGCAGGAAGAATAGGTGGGGTTACTAGATCAGTAGAATTCTGGGGAGAGGAAATCAGAGAGGCCTGATAGGAGACACCATGCAACCGATGGTGGAGTAACAGGGCTGGAAACTTTTCTGGTAAGAAAAGACCACATGGAAATATTTAGCTTAATAGAAATAGGGTAATAATTAAGAGAGAGCTAGCCCTAGCCATCAGCCATCAGATTTATAATTAATGTCCCTGTGTGCTTATTTGGGGGCAGCATTGGTGGTGGGATCTGGTGGGACAGAAGCCTCTGAATTCACTTCCGTGTACATCAGAGAATCTCATTCAGGCAGAGGCAGGAGGGGAAGGATCTCCTCTCTTCTGGTCAGTCCCTGACCCTAGTTGGAGAAACACAGAAGGACTCTTTATGCGTCATTGCTGTGTCAAGCAGTAAATTAGATTCATCACAGGTTTGCATAATCTCTAACATAGAATTGGCCAAGGGGATTCATGCCTGCCACATGCATTCCCCACATGATTGCTTACATATTAACCACGTGACATTCATAATGTGAATGGGAGGGTATGTCTGCTAGGGTAACTTGCAAAATTAATGTTCAGAGATAAAAATAAATCACACTGAATCAACACGTTGAGATTATAGAGTCCCATTGGTCTCCATGCTGGTTTTTACTCTCACATTTTTGAAAACCAAATATTCTGTGGAACAATAATGACCAGCAGGAATCCAAAGTACTGTAAGAGTTGATGCTGTAGCAATGTGTGCCCATGTTCTGTAAAGACTTGGCAATGTAGAGCTGGGGACTTGGACAGGGAAGGAATAAATGTGTAATAAATGTGGGACCAGAGACTGAGGTATAATCTCAGAACTTTCCTCAATTAACATTGAGTTGATGAATGTGATGTGTGAAATGTAATTTAGCAATAATTTGTCCAACTTATAGGAATCATACTTATAAGACAGTGCATTCTGCTATAAATATGTCTTCTATTCTAAGGTATGGTAACTTCTGCTGGACAACATGGCCAGAGTCAATAATTTACCTGTGGGCACTTAAGATTTGAGACTTAACGAGTTTTTATTTGCCCAGATGTTGATTTGGAATTGACAGGTTAAATGTGTATTATAATTTATTGTCAACTCTTGCTCCAAAAGTTCTCATCACTCAAATACAGATATATTTCATCATAATTCATAATCACAGTTTTCAGTTTTACTGTTTTATTAAAGAAACTTGAAAATTGAAGCAGTCACTGGTCAAGATTCTGTCAGGATATGGAGTACTCTAGAGGATGGTAAGTCAACACCACTTCATATTTAGATGTCCTTTGCAAAGTTAATAAAAATCAATATAGGTCTTTGAGGAGAAGACAGACAAAAGGGCATCAGATAGTTTATTTCTGAGGGAGTCTCCAGGTTCTCCTGGTGACTAGTTTGGGTTCAGGTGGTGGTGATAATTGTGCCTGGCTATTTCCAAAGCTCCCAAATTAGGAGAATTTGTATTCTTCTTTCATGGAGAAACACTATGTGCTTTTTCAGCAGGTGGTATCAGTGTGTTTCCTGTGTGTGTGTGTGTGTGTGTGTGTGTGTGTGTGTGTGTGTGTGTGTGTATGTGTGGTGTTTAATCCTTTACTTTCTTGTCTAAGTGTTTCCTTTCTTACAGAGATAAACATAGGTTGTTTAATGAGTGTAAGGAGGTAGTAAAGATCAGGGAGGAATTGGGCAGTGAAATTGTGATCTGAAAATTTTATATGTAAAAATGTTTTTCAAATATCAAAGATAAAGAAATCTTTATAAAACAAACAAGAAAATAGAACTGCAAAATTTAACAAAGTGTTTATACTGTGTTTGAATACTGAAGACTTTACTTTGCAACTGCAATAGGCGTTGTTCAGGAAACAGACTTTTAAAAGGAGTCTGAAGAGACTATGGAGTCCCCTCCTCCTGTCATCTCATTTCTGTCCTGCTGATTTTTGGCTCCATTTGACACCTGCTGGTCATGGTTGACACTCAAATTTCACTGTGTAGCTTGAGCAGTGACACATTCATGTTCCTTCAGTGTTCACAGAGCTCTGCTTCAGGAAAAAGGGGCTCTTCTTTTCCAGGAAGCACTGAATGACTGTGACAGAGATGGATTGTAAATGATGCCACTGTCATTGCTAATGTTCTTCCCACACCAGCGTCTTCCCTGCTGGCATTTGGATCCAGGTCATCACTCCACACTGCTACTGCAGAGTGACGACAGAGAATCACAGCATGCTAAGTCATTGAACCTTTGAAAATTAGTCATCCTGTTATTGCTGGACCCATCACAGTTTGCATGGAATCATGGAGTTGGTCTAGTCTGGCTGCCTTGAGAGGCACATGCCAGAGTTGTTCAGGTTAGGGTCTTTGGTTCATGTGGCACTGTGTGCATCCCAGTTTCTGGTAAACCAAGGCACTCCCTCGGACAGAGGAGCTTTCAGGCCACCTCTGCTTCTCTATGTATCCTAGAACATCTGCTTACTTTCCCCAATCCTGAGGGTGCGATCTCCTTCACCCTCTGTCTCTCTGTCTCTGTCTCTGTCTCTGTCTCTGTTCATGTCTCTGGTGCTCTTGGATTCACCCCTCTCTCAGTCATGAGGGCTATGGGCCTAAAAGTTTAAAATGTACACACAGATAAAAATTCCCCTAAAACTCTTATTTTGCCCTTGCTCCCTTGTCCATTTGTTGATTCAGATTTAAAATCAAATGCAAACTTCTCCAGCAACTAGCTCCAGGTTTTCCTTCAAACTCTGCATCCTGGGACAAGTTTAAAGTGACTCACCCCAGCTGTTCCTGCCTCACAAATTGCTCCAAATGCTGCCCACATTGCTCACATGTCCCTACCCCTAGAACTTTACTCAGAGCCTGGTCAGCCTGGACAGGGCCAGCATTCCAGCTTCTTTGGCCCCAGCCTGTTGTGGGAACTCATCCACCCAATAGTTTTTGACGTAGTAGCCCCTTTCTGTTGGAGTCTCAGGTGCTGCATGCAGACTGGGAGGGGAGCTCTTGTCTTGGGTGGTGTTTGCAAATCAGGTCTCAGCTTCCAGAGCTCTGGGCAGAAGATTGAGTTGGTTCTCTACCTTATTACATTTATTCCTGAGTGATTCTTAAATAAATGTCTGATTCCCATTATCCAGGCTTGATGGATATTGCAATCAAACATTACACCACCCAACAATGATGCCTCAGTGTCAGCAGGAAGTAGTTGTAGAGATGATTACACACTGCTCCTAATCATTTGTTTATCATCAATAAAAGACTGGGATATGGGTTTCAAACCTGGGACAAATGGAGCAGTAAGTGGACACCACATTCTTCAGACCCTACCTGTTACAGGGTCCTCCTGGCTGGCAAGTCCTTCCTCCTTCCCTAAACATTGCAGCCCTGGGCTGGGCTTCCCTACCTGAGCTGCTCTTCTGTATATAATCCAACTGTTTCAGTGACCTGGTCCTTTCCACGACTCTTTTGGTCCCCTGTCTTCCCTCCCCTTCCCCCTCCCCCATTCCTCACATGACCCAGGGTAGTGTCTACTCTGGATTTTCCCAGATGTTCATGCGTCTGGCTATGCTCTCCTGTATGTCTATAATAAACATCTCCTCCACCATACCTGTGACCAGTCCTGTTCCTTTAACTTTTATTTCTTTTTTTATTCACTAACAACCTTCCCTGAGTCCTAGAGTGACAGCCTAGGCCTCGGATGAGTTTCATGTAAGTGGCTCATGTATGTTTTGAACAAAGGCCAGAAGTTGAAATAACAAAATGAATAGGAGACCCCATGATGAAAGTTACAGGTGAAGTAACTGCATCAGGAAAATACAAATGGGTCACATCTGTGTCTGATGTGCACAGTGCTCAGGGAAACAGAAGACGTGAGACCTGTTAGGGTGTGGGGGTCACTGAGTGTGACCTCACCTCACCTTTGACTCCACTAATCCCAGACACTGTCCTAACCGGATACCACTGAGTCTTTGCCTGAATCTCATGAGGGAAAATCATCACCAATACTGCACACCTCACTCAGCATTTTTCCTTTCATTTTCTGATAATTTTTATTTTATTTTATTAGTTAAAATTAGGAACAAGCTTGCTTCAGATGTCAATCCTTTCTCCCTCTCCCTCCCCTCCCTCCTCCACTCCCCAGGCAGGGTAAGGCCCTCAAAAGGGGCTCCCCAAAGTCTACCACATCATCCTGGCCAGGCCTAGGACCTACCCCATGTGTCCAGGTCAAGAGAGCATCCCTTCACAAGGGATGGGCTCTCAAAATCCCTTCTTTTTTTTAAAGACCTTACATATTTAATACAGTGCGTTACCTCTGTACAAATGGAAAAATAATTAAGTTCAACCAAACCAATATGGCTGGTAATTTTTGTACAATGCCAACTCAACACGGTAAACTGGGATACTTTTTTCCAAAGTTGACAGCACAGCTAAAGTTTCCAAAAATTCAAATTATATATATATATATATATATATATATATATATATATATATATCAGCAACTGATTTTCCAGGTTCTGCAGTCATTTGAACAAAATTGTAGAGACATCCAACACTCTCCATTTAAAAAAAAAAGTAAAAAACAAAATCCCAGAAAAACAGCACAATTCTGTTACTCTTGTGGTACCTGGCACCATTTTTTTAAAAAAATAGCTTCTCAATCATCATCTGGAAGGAAACCATTCTGAGCAACATCATTAAAAACAGCTCTGATAAAGCACGGTCACTACTATGTATCATAAAGCAGGTCCACATATGAGTGAGCACATATCATGCTTGTCTGTTTGTGACTGGGTTACCTCACTCAGAATGGTTTCTTCGAGTTCCATCCATTTTCCTGCAAATTTCAAGATTCCATTGTTTTTTTCTGCTGAGTAGTACTCCATTGTGTAAATGTACCACATTTTCTCTATCCATTCTTCAGTTGAGGGGCATCTAGGCTGCTTCCAGTTTCTGGCTATTACAAATAATGCTGCTATGAACATGGTTGAACAGATGTCCTTGTTTATGAATGTGCTTCTTTTGGGTATATGCCTAGGAGTGGAATTGCTGGATCCGTGGTAGACTCATTCCCATTTTCTTGAGGAGTCGCTATACTGATTTCCAAAGTGGTTGTACAAGTTTGCACTCCCACCAGCAGGGGAGGAGTGTGTCCCTTTCTCCACATCCTCTCCAGCATAAACTGTCATTGATATTTTTGATTTTAGCCATTCTGAGAGGAGTAAGATGGTATCTCAAAGTCGTTTTTGCATTTCCCTGATAGCTAAAGATGTTGAACACTTTCTTATGTGTCTTTTAGCCATTTTAATCTGTGATAGACAAAGTATAAAGACTCACTCAGCATTTGATCCTGTGTCATCACCAGAGTCATTTCTGCTATCCGAGGTGAGATATTTCCATGGAATTCACGTTAGACTGCGTGGTGTGTATATTGTAAATTGTGGCAGAAGAGAACTCTGTGATCACAGATTTCACAGACCATAAACACAGAGAGCATCCTGAGAAATCAGTAGATGGGGTGACAGCTGTGACCACATAAACCAGCACTCAGTCATGTCTGCACCTGTTCCTGCCCTGTCCCTCCATCCATGTGTGACCTGCGCCCCCTGCTGGTCCTGAGCGCTCCTGCAGGGAGGTTTGTGTCAGGGTCACACTGAAGTCCTCTCACTGTGTCACTTGCACAGTAATAAATGCCAGTGTCTTCGGTTCTTAAGTTGTCCATTTGCAGGTAGAGGGTGCTTTTGGAGTCATCTCTTGAGATGGTGAATCTGCCTCTCACAGACTCCCCATAGTGTGTTCCATAGTTATTAGGTTTGTGTTTAATTACACCAACCCACTCCAGCCCCTTGCCTGGAGCCTGGCGGACCCAGTTCATCCAGTGGTCACTGAAGGTGAATCCAGAGGCTGCACAGGAGAGTTTCAGGGACTTTCCAGGCTGCACCAAGCCTCCCCCAGACTCCACCAGCTGCACCTCACACTGAATACCTGTGAAAAGAGAATTTATTGTGTGAGTAAATTCTCACAAATGTCCACTGTCCCTCTCACTGGTGTCCACTCACACAGTATCTCTCCTTATGTATAAATTACCTTTGAACAGAACCACAAGGAAAACCCAGCTCAGTCTCATCTCCATGCTGAGTGTGGACTGTTTAGTGATGACCACAGAATGGAAGGACCTGTGAGTCCAGAGCTGGGTTCCTCTGTCAGAGCTGTAGGGTCAGGGCTGGTTTTCATTGGCAGAGGAGAACAAAATTTGCATGACTTCCTGCTATATCATTAGCTGAGGGATGTGAGTATTACTTGAGACAGTTTATGGTCCAAATGTCTTTGATGAAATAAGGACCAAAGTGGCATTTAGAGCATCAATGTGTCACTTACTGTCCTGGGGACAGAGCTCAGCTGATAGAGTGTTTTGCATGCCTGATGCTCTGTGTTCATCCCCAGCCCTGCATGATGGGCAAGCATTGGAGGAGGGGAATCATAGTTTTGACTTGTGATTTGTTTATATGAAACTGTCAGAAAAGAACAGAGATGGCAAAAGAATGAAATAAAAGATTATTTATTTGGAATGAGTTTATGGTTTTATATTTAAATATAGGTTTTTAGTCTGTATTATGCTTTATATTTGTAAACTCCTTTCTTGTTTTGCATAGAATATAAAACTAAAATTTAAAAACATAAGAAATTGGCCTGGTGTTGGTGGTGCATGCCTTTAATCCCAGCACTCAGGAGGCAGAGACAGGCAGATCTCTGTGAGTTTGAGGCCAGCCAGGTTTCCAGAGCAAGTACCAGGATAGGCTCCAAAGCCACAGAGAAACCCTGTCTCGAAAAACCAAAAAAATATAAGAGATTTTATATACGGTTCAGTTAATAATGAATGATTACATTAAATTGAGTAAGATAATCCTACTGAAACCACAGCACATTGCTACTGTATATCCTGCGTAAATCTCTAAAATTTATTGTCAAATAATGAAACAGCACACACACATACACACACACACACACCACACACACACACACACAAACATATATATATATACATATTATATATTACATATTATATATTATATATTATATATTATA